>NC_058082.1:607108426-607408426 GCF_014858855.1 Bufo gargarizans
AAGCTAAGTTCTCCAGCGCAGAGGAGTCGGAGGAGGCCCTTAGACACTGTAGTCTAGGTAGGAAGGCAGTGTTTATGACAAACCAAGCTCTGATGGCCTGGGTCTGGCAAAATAAAGGGAAGCCTGTGATGCTGGCCATCTCTTCCAGGGGGAACGTTGAGCCAGAAGATGGCAGTATAATGCGGATGCCCTATCACGAGCATCCGGTTGGTACACGTATTTACCCCCACAGGTTTGAACGGAGGGGGGGGGGATATGTGGCAATGTGAACATTGAGGTGTGCAGTAAAGTCCCAGGGAAGCAGGATAAAAGGGTGTGGTGTGCACCGGGAGCGGGTAACCAAGGCGCCCCGGCATTGGTGGAGTAAGAGCCCTAGTTCAGGCGTCCACTAAAATAGTTGGGGGACACCATATAGATAGTGTAGCTGGTTCAGCTAGTTCAGGGTGGGCTTTTACTGGGAACAGGCAATGTGTTGGGTGGGTGCCTGTTCCCCAGGTTCCAGTCTGGGACTTGAGGCATGCTCATGTCCAGGGATCCTATTTAATCCTGCTACTGGATCTTGGGTGTGTCTCACTCTAGAGAGTGTGCAGACAGAGGCCTGGTGAGGTTCTATCAGCGTGGTCTCAGCTAGGCAAGGCTGAGGGGCCACGAGGCTATGCAATAGCCTGAAGTTTGGGGGAACCTAGCGATGCCTAGAGAACGAGGGTTGCACGGCCAGCCTCTGAAGGACTACTGGGCCACACTCCCCCAAAAGGTACTGGAATTGCCACAGCCTGGAGGCTGCTGTGTTGAGGTTGGCTGATGAAAGCCGCATATGATGTCCGTGTGTGAACTGTGCTCTACGAGTGAGGTAGGGACGTATTTTGTTTAGGTAGCGCCTAGACGGGCAGGAGTTTATTTGTATGTTTTTCTTTATGCCGTGTGCCACAATAAATGCACAGTTTGGACATGAAAATCCGTTGTCTAGTGAGATATATCTCTGAGGGTGATCCCCTGAAAAGAGACGATCCCTTACAATATGTATAGATATTGTTGCTTCCGTTTAGCTCTTCATAAACTGTTTACATATCTGAGATAGTTTCAAATGCAATAGTGATACTGAGTCTTCAAATGCAAAATTACTTGTATCGGAATATAACACTTTTTTATTTTGCCAGTGTCTTTTAGAACTCTTTTCTTTGCTATGGAGATGATTTAGAGCAATGTGATACCTCGTTAGTCTTGTATCGCTCTATTCCTGTGGTAGTTATGTTGATACTGCTATCGTTTTATCTCTCTTACCACGATGTATAATAGGGCAATGTCGATTACCAATATGCAGGATGCTCAGTTCAGCTGTGTAGTTTATAACTAGGCTGAGGGGGTTTGCGGCCACATTGGTTTGGCAGATGGTAGCTCAACTCCACTCACTTCTATTTATAAGGTTGCATCTACACAGCAAAAACAAATAACTGTAAATTATAGTAAAATTAGAGTAAAATCACTGAAGCTAACTTTGGTGGCAATTTTTTTTTGTTGCATTGTACCCATTTTGAGCTAAAAATCATATTTTTTTTATTGGATTCTCTAGTAGCATGCTCTGTGTTTTTATTGTGTTCTGTCAGGCAGCTCAGCAGACAGTTCCTTATCTCTGATCTCTGACCTTTTAGACAGTCATTATAGCTCAATTCATATCTTACTGATAAGACTGTGGCATAAAGGGTTTGTCTCATCTCAGATATTGAGGCATATTGCTAGGATGCAGGGTAGGTGAGACCCCTCTAGTGAGTGCATTATTATCTGTTTGCTGTACTTTGTTCTCATAAATGTAGCCATGGACATCCGCATATTTATTTATCATATTGTGCAGGATATTTTTATCTTAGTGTTTTCATTTTTTATTTTTTTTTAGATGAGACCCACACCTACCTTTAGACCGGAGCCCGCAAATAGCTTTGCGCTGAGCAATTTTTGGCAGTCCAATTGAAATGAATGGGAAGTGCACAGCACAAGCGAGGCCACCACTCCATTCACTAATATGGGGGCTGACGGAATTGGCGCTCCCATAAGAATTAATGGAGGGCAGCCTGGCATGTGAGGTGTGCTCTTCTTCACTTTGCGGGCTCCTTTCTAAAGATCAGACATTGGGGGCTGTAAAGCAAGGTTTTTCATTGGTTCTTCCACTTTAATTTCAGTTTTTTTGTGATGTTTAAACCTGGCCACATTTTTGCAGTATGAGGTAACTGTACATGTGTACTAACCTTTGTGGGGCTAGGAGGGACAAGGAAACTTAGTTTTGGCACTGGTCAATGGAGCCTGCCCATTTGTTGATGACTCTCTTGACTGTTACTTTTCTTAATCTTTATCTTTGTATATATCTTTTATCAGTAAAATGCAATCATAAAAAAAGTACTGATAGAATATATTACAAACAGTTTTTATAATCACCAGTACTATTGATTTCTGCAAAGTAAGTTGAACGGTTAGTGACAAATACACCGATGATGTGAAGGGTACTCAATAATTGTCAGCCAAATAAATTTGGAGCTATAGTATCTCTGATCCCCAACATTTTAACTCCTTAAATCGTACCTATTTTTTTTTTTTTTTTTAAGTTAGCGTAATGGCTGTGCTTCTTTGTACAATCATAACTTTGAAGGAACAGGTGTTTTTTGGGATCCCCTAAAGCTTTTCTAGGTCATATTCCCTGTTTCAGCTGCACACCTAGATGCATTTCACACAGAAGCAGGATGTGTGTCCCTTCCATGGAATTCTGCCAGCACTATACTGCTATGACTTCCTTTCCCTTTCTTCCCACTATATTTGTTTTCTGCTCCAGAGCTCACAGAACAGATAAGGCGGGGGAATCACACTTACCGACAAACAGGAGGCTCCTATAATCTTTAAAAGCTGTGTAGAAGCAGTTGTTTTATCAGGCGTAGGATCTTAGCTCGTAGCTCTGACACATACCCATTTCCTGTGAGCCATCTCCTGAGTCTGCTAGTAGTGATGGATCTTGCCTGACAACAGGCAGTGGACTGCAAATTAGTGAGACCCCTAGAGGCCATAACTTTATAGATTTTTTTTTTTAGGTGAATGCAGTTATACTGTATTTATTTATTTTATTTTTTTATTTGCTAGTTACACCATTCTCTATTAAATGAAGTCAATTTGTGTGAAACTACAGTACAGTGACTCTTTAAGGACACAGACCCACCTTCCAAGAGCGATAACATAGTCATGTGAGGACTTATTTTTTGCGGGATAAGTTGTATTTTATTAATGTCATCATTTAATTTACCATAGCTTGTATTGGAAAATGGGAAAAAAATGTTGTGGTAGAAATAAAAAACAAACAAAAGTATAATTATGGCAATACTAAATATATATAGTTTGTATTATTTTTTACTACTTTGAAAATTAAAAACATTAAAAAAATATATATCTTTGCATTGCCATGACTTTTTTTTATTTTTCTGTCCACCGAGCTGTGTGATGGGTCATTTATTTGTGGGTTGAGCTGCAGTTTTTATTAGCACCATTTTGGGGTACATATGACTTTTTGTTAACTCTTTATTAACTTTTTTAGGAGGTGGGCAATGTGAGCAAAAACTGCAAATTAGCTACTTTTATATTTTATTAGTCCAGACATTTTCAGATGCAGAGATATCAATGAAGTTTATTTTTTTTACCCCACACAATCAGTTGTGGTTGGCATTCTGCATGTGTTAACGAACAAACACTTAAAGGGGTTGGCCACTCTTTGAATACTCTCCACTACAGTGTGGCAGGCAGGGAAAAAATGAAGTTCCTAATATACTTTATTAAACACATTTGCCTGCTTCTCTTTCAGTTATAAGCCTCTCCCCTCAGCCCTGCTCTACCTTGCAGCCGAGTTCGTCCATGGCTGCACGCGACATGGAGGAGCTTGAGAGGAAACTCGTCCATGCGCATGTGCAGTCTGCTCCTGTCAGTGGTCGGCTCCCTGCTGCCTGCTCCAACTGTGACAGGAATCAGCTGCTTGTTCCCTCTATACCTACAGCTGATTCCTGTCAGAAGCTGGCTGTGATAAAAACCTTCCGAGTCCCTACTGCAGAAGCTACTTAGTCAATATACCCCCCCCCGCACGATTACCGCACAGCTGACCCGCTATACCAAGCCCACCGGTTCCATTAGGCCACGCCCCCTGCAACCAACAGGGAAAGCAGGACATCTAGCCAGGAACTATGATTTTGTGTGTGTGTATATATATATATACAGTCATGTGAAAAAATTAGGACACCCTTTGAAAGCATGTGGTTTTTTGTAACATTTTTAATAAAAGGTTATTTCATCTCCGTTTCAACAATACAGAGAGATTAAAGTAATCCAACTAAACAAAGAAAACTGAAGAAAAGTCTTTTCAAGATCTTCTGTAAATGTCATTCTACAAAAATGCCTATTCTAACTGAGGAAAAAGATAGGACACCCTTGCCCCTAATAGCGAGTGTTACCTCCTTTGGCTGAAATAACTGCAGTGAGACGGTTCTTGTAGCCATCTACCAGTCTTCGACATCGGTCTGAGGAAATTTTACCCCACTCCTCAATGCAGAACTTTTTCAGCTGTGAGATGTTTGAGGGGTTTCTTGCACGTACAGCCCTTTTCAAGTCACCCCACAGCATCTCAATGGGATTCAAATCTGGACTTTGACTTGGCCATTCCAGGACTCTCCATTTCTTCTTTTTCAGCCAATCTTTGGTTGATTTACTAGTATGTTTTGGGTCATTGTCATGTTGCATGGTCCAGTTCCGCTTCAGCTTTAATTTTCTAACTGATGGTCTCACATGTTCTTCAAGCACCTTCTGATACACAGTAGAATTCATCGTGGATTCTATGATGGTGAGCTGACCAGGTCCTGCTGCAGCAAAGCAGCCCCAAACCATGACACTTCCACCTCCATGCTTCACAGTTGGTATGAGGTTCTTTTCTTGGAATGCTGTGTTTGGTTTACGCCAAACATGTCCTCTGCTGTTGTGTCCAAATAATTCAATTTTGGACTCATCTGTCCAAAGAACATTATTCCAGAAGTCCTGGTCTTTGTCAACTTTATCTCTGGCAAATGTCAGTCTGGCCTCGATGTTTCTCTTGGAAAGCAAAGGTTTCCTCCTTGCACACCTCCCATGCAAGTTAAACTTGTACAGTCTCTTTCTGATTGTAGAGGCATGTACTTCTACATCAACAGTAGCCAGAGCCTGCTGTAGTTCTCGAGATGACACTTTAGGGTTTTTGGAGACCTCTTTTAGCATCTTGCGGTCTGCTCTTGGGGTGAACTTGCTGGGGCGACCAGTCCTGGGCATGTTGGCAGTTGTTTTGAAAGCCCTCCACTTGTAGACTATCTTCCGGACAGTGGAATGGCTGATTTCAAAATCTTTTGAGATCTTTTTAAATCCCTTCCCAGACTCATAGGCTGCTACAATCTTTTTTCTGAAGTCCTCTGACAGCTCTTTTGCTCTCACCATGGTGCTCACTCTCACTTCAACAGTCAGGAGCACACCAAACTAAATGTCTGAGGTTTAAATAGGGCAAGCCTCATTCAACATGCAGAGTAACGATCTACTAATTATGTGCACCTGGTGTGATATACCTGTGTGAGATCTGAGCCAATTTAAGAGGGAATACATGTGAGGGTGTCCTATCTTTTTCCTCAGTTAGAATAGGCATTTTTGTAGAATGACATTTACAGAAGATCTTGAAAAGACTTTTCTTCAGTTTTCTTTGTTTAGTTGGATTACTTTAATCTCTCTGTATTGTTGAAACGGAGATGAAATAACCTTTTATTAAAAATGTTACAAAAAACCACATGCTTTCAAATTTTTTCACATGACTGTATATATATATATACATACACCTTTACCTTGGAGTGCTGCCTGCTTTTTGGATATTATATATATACATATATATATATATATATATATATATATATACAAACATCGCCTCCACATGGGTGAATAATCTTTTTTCTATTTTCATCTAATGAGTGCTGCTGTTTTTGGCTTCCTTTGATGTCACCAGCCTATACACTTCCATTGATCACATCAGGGGGGTGTCTGCGGTCCGGAGACAACTATCAGGCAGCAATCACTCTCGGGAATGTCAGGATTTCATTATCCAATTGTTGGACTTGGTTCTGAGGAACAATTATTTTTTGTTCATGGAAAGTTTCTTTCTGCAGTTACGAGGGACCGCCATGGGGTCAAATGTGGTGCCCACTTATGCCAATGTCTTCATGGCGGCCCTCGAGGAGGACCTTGTCTATGTATCCCACCACTTCAGCAAAGTGCTGGGGTGGTGGCGGTACATAGATGACGTCTTCCTTGTTTGGCATGGTGACTCCAGCTCTTTGGAGTCTTTCCATCATTTTTTGAATAATGTGGACCCGGACATCAATTTTACCTTGGTACACTCTGCCACTCATGTTGAATTCCTCGACACTACTGTCACCATTGTGGGTAATAAATTATCCACTGATATTTTTACTAAGCCTACTGATTGCAATACTCTGTTACACTACAACAGTTGTCACTCTAGGTCTATTATTAATTCATTGCCTTACAGTTAATTGCTTAGGGTCAAGAGGGTGGTACAGGATCCAGATATATTACCACTCGGTTTGTGCAGATGGTACATACGTTTAAAGAACGAGGTTACCCGACTCGGGTGATCAATAAACATCTCACCAGGGTGAAAAGTCCACAGCAGGTGTCACCAAATATTACATGTAGTAAAGTGGAAAGAATTCCATTTATATCTACATACTCTGAACAGAGTGTGAAAATTGCCCAGATTGTCCGCAAACATTGGCACATACTGAAGAGTAATCTTTCTAATATTACAGCGTTCTCTGTGCCTCCCCTGTTGTCTTATAGGCACCCCACCAATTTTCGTGATAAATTGGTTCGGGCTGATACTCCAGCTAAAGTCTTGGTTCAAACTCATATTGGTTCTCGGAGGAGGGGTTCGTATCCTTGTCTTAGTTGTGTGAACTCTTCATACATGATTAAGGGGGATAGATTCATTCATCCTGTCACGGGAAACCATTATGATATTGGTCACTTTTTAACATGTGATAGTTCATATGTTGTTTATGTGCTCTCCTGTCCTTGTGGTCTCCTATGTGTTGGGGAGACCACATGTGACATGAAGACACGTTTAAACAATCATCGGTTCTCAATCAGAAGAAAAAGGAAAGACCTGCCAGTCCCTAAACATTTTGTTGAGGCCAATCATAGTGAGAAGAATTTAAAATTCATGCTAGTGGATCAGATCACTCCGTCCAGAAGAAGAGGTGATAGGACATTGGCTCTCAAACAGAGAGAGCTTTGATGGATCCATCGCCTAAACACTTTGAGACTGGGTGGCCTCAATGTCGATTTTAAGTGGGGTGTGATTTAGTATGAGGCTGCTCATGGTTCCCTCTTGATCCTCTCTGTGTTGTGCCCTGGAGATGTGAATTCAATTGCTGTCATCTATTAATTATGATAACTGGATCTACAGTTAATTTTATACTCATTTTTCTATTTTTCTAGATTTTTTCTATCAATGCTTTTATGGCGGTGTCTATGGATGGCGGACGCGGAATTCTACGTCTCTCCTTTGATATTTAGTGATGGAGGGGATCAATGGGGCGCATAATACTAATTACATTGTTAATCATGATGGTCTGTTTAATGAGTGGTGGTCTTATCGTATTCTAGAATTTTAGGGGTTGTTTTGGGTTTGGGTTTTTCGGCATTAACGTGTCCTTGACCCCGGACCCTCTGTGGGCCTGTGGTCCTGGTCGTGGGAATGACATGACCACTGGCTCCTCTCCCATTTTCTCTTTATCAGTATGGCACATATTTTGAAGGCGTTTTCCTTCTAGTGCCGATATACTGTACATACCACGTTCACTCTGTCTCTTATACCTGAATTCAGTGACCGTTTAGGGTGTTTCTATACATTCATTTGTCTATTCTTTAACCCCTTCTTCTATAATGTTGTGCCCTTTGTTTCTCCCCCTCCCTCTCTATTTTGGCTGCGCCGGCCCTATTTCTCTAGTTTGGGCTCGTCTTTGCCTGCGGTGGGTGGCTTGTAGTTGCTGGGGCAACGACGCCCGACGTCGCCCCTGGACTGGTCTCGTGATAGTAGCATGGGTCATGTGATTGCTCACGTGTCTCCTGGCTGCGTCTGTGTGGGCGACGCTGCTGGGTTTCCGGGCATGCGCAGTCCGATTGTGAGGACGCTGACTTTTGGCGCCGTAATCCTGTCACCGCCGAGTGAGTTTTTTAACTTTATTAATTATGACTATTCTCAACACGGATGATGTATCTTGTTTACACAATTTAGGGTACAGCTATGTGTGGATTATGATTATTATTGATTTACACCATGGATTATACTATGTAGACCACTATTGATATATTTTTTAAAATATTGAGATGTTTGTTGTAATATTACACAGTTTTTTTATATATATCTTTTTAATTGAATTATTATCACTTGAGCTGCTGCTATGTATTCTGGGTATATATACCCTTGTATGACACCTTGTTTTATTCTTGATAAAGACCGCATTGAGCGGTTGAAACGTTGCAGAGGGGAATAAAAGATCAACTATTTTTTCCCTTTATGTCTGGAGTGCTGCCTCATCCTTTTGAAGTTATATATATACATATATATATATATATATATATATATATATATGAATATACATACACATATGTATATATACATATTTATATACATATATTTACACACATGTCTTTGTGTATGTGTATACATTGCAATGCATGGGCGCCGACAGTGTGTCCACTGTCTGCAGACATGAACCCATTCATTTAAATGGGGTCTGCAATCTGCATCCGACAGTACTTTTTCGCAGTGCGGAGGCAAAGACAGAAAACCCATGGATGCACTCCATAGGTTTCCGATCTGTGCTTCCATTCCACACCACACTGTATCTTTCGGATTTCAGACCCATCACTTGATACGGTGCGCACACGCCTGGTGCCTGTATATTGCAGTCCCCCTGTTCGCTGGCCACAATACAGGCACAGGCAGGCTATGGTCATGTGCATGAGGCCTAAAGCCTTACCTCCTTCCAGTATCCGGCAGGACAGTCCCGGATTTCAGTGGTGGTCCTGGTACAGGGGAGGTATGTCGAAAATAGATTGTTCATCAGTTTTGCCCTAATGCATTCTGAATGGAAAAGAATCCACTCAGAATGCATCAGTTTGCCTCCGGTCAGTCACCATTCTGCTTTGGAGGCGGACACCAAAACACTGTCCGCCTGATGAAACTGAGCCAAACAGATCCGTCCTGGCACACAATATAAGTCAATAGGGACGGATCCGTTTTCTTTGGCACAATAGAAAACGGATCCGTCCCCCATTCACTTTCAATGCTGTTCAAGATGGATCTGTTATGGTTATAGAAGACCTAATACAAATGGATCCGTTTATGACAGATGCATGCGGTTGTATTATTGTAACAGAACCGTTTTTGCAGATCCATGACGGATCCGCAAAAAACACAAGTGTGAAAGTAGGCCTGGGCACGTAGTGTCCCTCTTACTTCTATTCTAAAGTTGGGAGGTATGCTAAAGCACTGATGAAATGACACCTAATGTGCTGTGGTCACTATGGCATCACAAGTAGGCAGAGATGTCATGTGACTGCTCCCCTGGAGACGCTTTGCTGTGATGCATGCTGGGATTTTAACTTTCACTTTGCAGCTGCTCCGCCCACACAGCCTCTCATCAATGGGAGCACGCTATGCCGAATGCAGTAGAAAAATGATATATATACAGTATATCTGTCATGATACAAATACCTCTTGGCTTTAGTTATTGTCTGGAGCACTTTATTGTTTTTTTATACTTATGGTGGCCAACCCCTTTAAGTTGCTTCTATATTAGAATGAGATACCCGTGACTGGCTTTTAAACACGGGTCGCTGGAGCACTATACAGGTAGTTGGTTTATGGCGTTATAATGATTTATTCAGCGTTGGCTATATATCTATTCTGACTATTTGCACTGGTCACTTTACATGCAGACTTTGGTTTTACTATGTATGATATCACTACCTAGCCTGTATAGCTCTGCCTGATTACATGTATTACTAACATTCTATTCTATTTGATTTATATGCACACTTAGTGCTATATTTATATACTCATTTTTGTATCTATTTGCCATTCTTAGTAATTTGGTCATGCTCCATGTCATTCTGTGTGCTCATTTTCCACCATCCATTGTTTTCTATGTGTTTTAATTGTGATTTGTCTCGTATGGAGACACTAATAAAATTTATATATTCATAATATTATTTAGTGCGAGCTCTATTTTCTCTTTTTTGGTGTTTTGGCTTTTAAACACGTAGAGCATTACCACAGTTAGGAGTGCAGAATTTAGCAGGCCACATTATGAGGGGAGTTAGTGACACCAACGTAACTGGTAATGTAAGGGAATCACGGGCATATTCTGTCTCCACTGTCGGCTGAGAGTGTATTTTAAGCTGGTTACTATGTATCATCCCACTCCCAATAGGCTTAAGGGCCAGTTCACAGTTTTTTGGCGCTAATATTGGAGCATTTTTGCCTCAAAATAAGCTCCAAAAAAATACCTCAAAACAACTTCCTATTCATTTCAATGGGAAGCAGCGGTTGCTTTTTTTTTCACATGGAAAAAAGAAGCAGCGTGTCGTATATTGGGGCAGAATCCACGCTGAATCTCCCATTGAAATGAATGGGGAGCATAAAAAACTGTATCATGCACATCCATGCATTTTTGTGTGGTGTTTCTGCACATCAAATACACGTCAAAAACCAATTAAAAAACATGTGAAAAAATGTGTGAATTCTGAGCTGATTTTTGTCCAGCGCATTTTCAAAATCCTTCATGTGAACTTCCCCTAACAGGTTATTGGCTATATGTAATCAGGAATTAGAGTGGGTAGGCTCGGCACAATTGAGCTGTGCTATTAGCAAGCTCTTTCATTTCTCTGTTTTGCCTGAACATTATACAGCTGCCACCCGCCATGTATGGAACGTAAGCCAGCTCCATACATCCCCTTAATGCTTATGATGTACAGGTACATCATATTGCATTAAGGGGTTAAGCTACTGTCAAATCCCAGCACTGTGCATTTACAGTGATTGACCTTAAAATGGTTATCTCACCTCAGAAATTGGAGGCATATCACTAGGACTGATTCTAGCCTTTCTGCTTCCTGAGGTGAAAATTCAAATGGCACCCATCTAAATTATCAATCCAACCCACCTCCCAGCCCTACTGTTAGGCCTCCTGCATGCGACCATATCCGTTTTGCTGTTCGCAAATCACGGATCTGCAAAATATGGTCCATGTGCATCCCACACTAGAAATTCCTATTGTCTGGATGCAGACAGCACACAGATTTAGAAATGAATGGGTCTGCATCCGGATCCAAACAAAGTGTGGATCAAACGCGGACTGAAAATACGGTTGTGTGCACGAGGCCTTAAAGACATATTCAGATAGATACATACAGAGCTGCTAAACATACAGGGTAATGCAGCCCCACATAGCTCTTAGTGATGCTCTCCCTCTGTAGTATAATGCGCCCATATATAATGCTCTTTCCCTGTAGTATAATGCTCCCATATATAATGCTCTCTCTCTGTAGTATAATGCTCCTATATATAATGCTCTCCCTCTGTAGTATAATGCTCTTTCCCTGTAGTATAATGCTCCCATATATAATGCTCTTTCCCTGTAGTATAATGCTCCCATATATAATGCTCTTTCCCTGTAGTATAATGCTCCCATATATAATGCTCTCTCTCTGTAGTATAATGCTCCCATATATAATGCTCTCCATCTGTAGTATAATGCTCTTTCCCTGTAGTATAATGCTCTCATATATAATGCTCTCCCGCTGTAGTATAATGCTCCCATATATAATGCTCTTTCCCTGTAGTATAATGCTCTCATATATAATGCTCTCCCGCTGTAGTATAATGCTCCCATATATAATGCTCTTTCCCTGTAGTATAATGCTCTCATATATAATGCTCACCCGCTGTAGTATAATGCTCCCATATATAATGCTCTTTCCCTGTAGTATAATGATCCCATATATAATGCTCTTTCCCTGTAGTATAATGCTCTCATATATAATGCTTTCCCCCCCTAGTTTAATGCTCCCATATATAATGCTCTCCCTCTGTAGTATAATGCTCTCATTTATAATGCTCTCCCGCTGTAGCATAATGCTCCCATATATAATGCTCTTTCCCTGTAGTATAATGCCCCCATATATAATGCTTCCCCCCCAGTTTAATGCTCCCATATATAATGCTCTCTCGCTGTAGTATAATGCTCCCATATATAATGCTCTTTCACTGTAGTATAATGCTCCCATATATAATGCTCTTTCACTGTAGTATAATGCTCCTATATATAATGCTCTCCCGCTGTAGTATAATGTTCCATATATAATGCTACATCATATTCACCCATGTCCATCTGTGATGCAGGCCACAGACCTCTTCTTTCTTCAGGCCACAGGGCCTGAGTTGTCACTTCCCAGCACAGGTGGTCGCGATGACATCACTCCTGTGACCTGTCATAGGAGGTGGAGATGATGTCATTATGACTGACTGGGCTGTTCTACTGCCTCATAGATCTATGCAGCCAAATGGCAAGATGCTCTCCCCCCCACCAATACACAGGTCAGCTGCCGCCTGATGCAAGATTGAAATTTTGCCTCATTGCAGAAGTGGTCCTGGCTCGCATTCACTTTGGGGGCCCCAATCTAGAGATCCCAGAGGTAGGACCTGTACCTATCTGACATTGGTGGCATCTTCTAGCATTATGCCACCTACATAGCACCAGCACTGTAAATCTATGTTCAGTTACATTATATTACATTTATTTTCTTGTCTCAACACAGTAGTTTATTATGGATGATATCTCAAATTGGAGAATTTGCAACAACATGCAACATATTTCCAGCTGTCAAGTAAATGAAATATTCACGGCTAATGTAGCAAACTGAAATCATTTTCAAATTTAGGCTCCATTCAGACGTCCGCAAATGGGTCTGCATCCGTTCCGCAATATCGGAAATGGGTGCGGACCTATTTATTCTCAATGGGGCAGAACGGGATGCGGAGAGCACATTATGTGCTCTCCGCATCCGCATTTCCGGAGTGCGGCCCCGAACTTCCGGGCTTCAGCTCTGCAAAAAAAGGAACATGTCCTATTCTTGTCCTCAATTGCGGACAAGAATAGGCAGTTCTATGGGGGGTGCCGGCCGGGTGTATTGCGGATACACAATACTCCACGGACGTGTGAATGGACCCTTAGTTTGATATTAACCCCTTAGTGACCACTAATACGCCTTTTTACTGACGTAAACGTAGGGGGTTTTAGCTAAACAGCTGGTTTTAATCAATCTTTGCATGCAGCCAAAATGGTGCATTAAAAACTAGAACTTGTCCTGCAACAAATAGGACCTTATACAATTTCATTGATGAAAAAACAAAAAAGTTATAGCTCTTGGAATGTGTGTGGTCAAAGGGGTTAAACGTGTTTTATTCCTGTAATGAAATAACTGCTAATCTAATGAATGACGGTTTAGCAGTAAAACATGGTTTGTTATTTTCTTACATGACATTCTCTGCAATAGTTCTAACATTTCATAATTATCTCAAGTACACTGCTTCCCATTGCTATAGCACTCCTTTAAAGAGCCTCTGATCAACCCTATTAAAGTAGACATACCGCCAAATAGGGTTGATCATGCTGATTAAAATGATACCTTTTGTTATGCCCCAGCACAGGGAGATTAATTTCAGATCACGTCTATTTCATTTCTAATTCATTCTTCTGCAATTCCTGTATTTCTGTACTTATTAGTTAGGTTACAGCACCATCTAGCGGTTGTAAAAATGTATTGTATCTTGTTTTCTTGTTAATGAAGATTATTGTTTTGTGGGAGGTGCTAGACATTGTGGGTAGTGAAATGCATTCTGGGAAGGAAAAGCAACAGTCTTCAGTCTACATACAGACTACAGGACATCAGCAGAGCTGTTCCATGTAGTTCTCCTTCTTAAACTCCACCATCTTTGTGCAAGTATATCCGGTGAGTGACATCCACCTTGTTTCATGGACATTATGTAATGCAGAGCTGTTTAGCTAGGTATAAGTGTCACTCAGTGAGTTATTTCTGTTAGCTAGACATGCAGTTCTATGTATAGGCAGCCATTTTGGACATCTGCTTTCTTTGTCAAGGTATTACTGTACATACTATTCTATATGATTTACTTACACAAGCCATTTGTATTCTTGTAGTTTTACAAATCCACAATCCTGTTGACCAATAAACAAGTTAGACTACAGAAAACAGTCCTCTTATTTGGAAGACAGGAATGGTTTATGCTGAATTTCAGATTGCACACTGTGTGAACGTGGATGAAGACAGAACACCTTTGTTAGACAGCTGCAGAGATATCTGTGCTTTTATTCATATTGTAGATTGTAAGCTCTTGTGGCAGGGTCCTCTCCCCCACTGTACCAGTCTGTCAATAGTTTGCATTCGTATTTTTTTTATATTAAGTATGTGTAGCCCCCTCTTGATGTATAGCACCATGGAATTAATGGTATTCTTCTACCCGGGACAGTTTTCACCCTTATGCCCAGGACATTATTTGCAAATCTGACGTGTCACTTTAAGTGTTAATAACATTTGAACACATTTACTTATCTATTTTCTCGTGACACATTGTACTGTACTTCATAATAGTCATAAATTTGAGTCAATATATTTCACCTTTATTTATGAAAAAATCCCAAATTTACCAAGCATTTAGAAGAATTTGCAATTTTAAAAATTTCAATTTCTCTGCTTTTAAAACAGAAAGTGATATCTCATAAAATATTTATTACTTAACATTCCCCATATGTCTACTTTATGTTGGCATCATTTTGTAAATGTCTTTTTTTTTTTTTAGGACGTTAAAAGGCTTAGAATTTTAGAAGCAATTTTTAAGAAAATTTCCAAAACCCACTTTTTAAGGACTGGTTCATGTCTAAAGTCACTTTGTGGGGCTTACATAGTGGAACCCCCCCATAAATGACCCCATTGTAGAAACTACACCCCTCAAGTTACTCAAAACTGATTTTACAAACTTTGTTAGCCCTTTAGGTGTTCCACAAGAATTAAAGGAAAATGGAGATGAAATTTCAAAATTTCACTTTTTTGGCAGATTTTCCATTTTAATCCATTTTTTTTCTTTAACACATCAAGGGTTAACAGCCAAACAAAACTCTATATTTATTACCCTGATTCTGCGGTTTACAGAAACACCCCACATGTGGTCGTAAACTGATGTAAGGTCACACGGCAGGATGCAGAAAAAAGGAGCGCCATATGGTTTTTGGAAGGCAGATTTTGCTTGACTGGTTTTTAGATGCCATGTCCCATTTGAAGCCCCCCTGATGCACCCTTACAGTAGAAAATCCCAAAAAGTGACCCTATTTTGGAAACTAGGGGATAAGGTGCCAGTATTATTGGTACTATTTTGGGGTACATATGATTTTTAATTGCTCTATATTACGTTTTTTGTGAGGCAAGGTAACCAAAAAATGGCAACATTTTTATTTTTTACAACATTCATCTGACACGGTAGATCATGTGCTATTTTTATAGAGAAGATGGTTAGGGACACAATGATATCAGATATATCTGCTTTCGTTGTTTGTTTCAGTTTTAGATAATAAAGCATTTTTTTAAAAACTCAATTATATTTTTGCGTCTCCATTTTCTGAACGCAATATTTTTTTATTTTTCTGCCTATCATCTTGTCCAGGGATCCATTTTTTGCAGGAAGAGTTGACACTTTTATTGGTACCATTTTTGGGTACATATGATTTTTTTAATCATTCATTATTGCACTTTATGGGGCAAGGTGACCAAAAAATTGGTTGTTTTGGCACAGTTTTTATTTATTTATTTTTACAGCGTTCCCCTGAGGGATCAGATCATGTGACATTTTTATAGAACAGATCTTTACAGACGTGGAAATACCTAAGAGTACTTTCACACTTGCGTCAAAGTTTTCCGGTATTGAGTTCCGTCCTAGGGGCTCAATACCGTAAAAAACTGATCAGTTTTATCCTAATGCATTCTGAAAGGAAAGCAATCCATTCAGGATGCATCAGGATGTCTTCAGTTCAGTCCTTTTACGGTATTTGGACAAAGAAAAAACCACAGCATGCTGCATTTTTGTCTCCGGCCAAAAATCCTGAACACTTGCCATAATAATTGGAATGTAAGTGTGCCGGTATTAAAGTTGCCGCACTGACGGATCCCATCTTCTGGTCTGCGCATATGCAGACCTTTAAAAATGTAAAATAAATAAATACCGGATCAGTTTTTTTCTGGATGACACCGGAGAGACGGATCTGGTATTGCAATGCATTTGTGAGACAGAACCACATCCATTGCATACAGATCAACGGATCCGGCAGGCAGTTCCGGTGACGGAAGTGTGAAAGTACCCTTGTATACTTTTTCTTATTTATTTAAGTTTTACACAATAATAGCATTTTTTTAAACCAAAAAAATTATGTTTTAGTGTCTCCATAGTTATATTTATATATTTTTTTGGACCAATTGTCTTAGGTAGGATCTAATTTTTTGTGGGATGAGCTGACGGTATGATTGGTATTATTTTGGCGGGCATATGCCTTTTTGACTGCTTGGTATTTCACTTTATGTGATGTTAGGTGACAAAAAATAGCTTTTTTGGAAATGTTTTAATTATATATTTTTTTTTACAGTGTTCACCTGAGGAGTTAGGTCATATATATATTTATAGAGCTAGTTGTTACAGAAGTGGCGATACCTAATTTCTCAACTTTTTTTTAAATTTCATTTTAGCACAATAATAGCAGAGAGTCATAGTTTTTTTTATTTTTTGACCAATTGCCTTAAATAAGGTCTAAATTTTTCTAAATGAGGTGATGGTTTGATTGGTACTGTTATGGGGGGCATACGCCTTTTTGATCGCTTGGTGTTGCACTTTTTATAATGTAAGGTGACAAAAATCGCTATTTTTGCACTGTTTTTATTTTTTTAAGGTGTTCAGCTGAGGAATTAGGTCATGTGATATTTTTATAGAGCTGGTTGTTACAGACGCGGAGATAATGTGTATACTTTTTTTTCTTTATTTCACTTTAACACAATAATAGCATTTTTGGTGACAGTTTTATTGGTATCATTTTGTGGGACATACAGTACAGACCAAAAGTTTGGACACACCTTCTCATTCAAAGAGTTTTCTTTATTTTCATGACTATAAAATTGTAGATTCACACTGAAGGCATCAAAACTATGAATTAACACATGTGGAATTATATACATAACAAAAAAGTGTGAAACAACTGAAAATATGTCATATTCTAGGTTCTTCAAAGTAGCCACCTTTTGCTTTGATTACTGCTTTGCACGCTCTTGGCATTCTCTTGATGAGCTTCAAGAGGTAGTCACCTGAAATTGTTTTTACTTCATAAGTGCGCCCTGTCAGGTTTAATAAGTGGGATTTCTTGCCTTATAAATGGGGTTGGGACCATCAGTTGTGTTGTGGAGAAGTCAGGTGGATACACACCTGATAGTCCTACTGAATAGACTGTTAGAATTTGTATTATGGCAAGAAAAAAGCAGCTAAGTAAAGAAAAACGAGTGGCCATCATTACTTTAAGAAATGAAGGTCAGTCAGTCCGAAAAATTGGGAAAACTTTGAAAGTGTCCCCAAGTGCAGTCACAAAAACCATCAAGCGCTACAAAGAAACTGGCTCACATGCGGACCGCCCCAGGAAAGGAAGACCAAGAGTCACCAGCCTCAGAAATCGCAGGTTAACAGCAGCTCAGATTAGAGACCAGGTCAATGCCACACAGAGTTCTAGCAGCAGACACATCTCTAGAACAACTGTTAAGAGGAGACTGTGTGAATCAGGCCTTCATGGTAGAATATCTGCTAGGAAACCACTGCTAAGGACAGGCAACAAGCAGAAGAGACTTGTTTGGGCTGAAGAACACAAGGAATGGACATTAGACCAGTGGAAATCTGTGCTTTGGTCTGATGAGTCCAAATTTGAGATCTTTGGTTCCAACTACCGTGTCTTTGTGCGACGCAGAAGAGGTGAACGGATGGACTCTACATGTCTGGTTCCCACCGTGAAGCATGGAGGAGGAGATGTGATGGTGTGGGTGTGCTTTGCTGGTGACACTGTTGGGGATTTATTCAAAATTGAAGGCATACTGAACCAGCATGGCTACTACAGCATCTTGCAGCGGCATGCTATTCCATCCGGTTTGCGTTTAGTTGGACCATCATTTATTTTTCAACAGGACAATGACCCCAAACACACCTCCAGGCTGTGTAAGGGCTATTTGACCATGAAGGAGAGTGATGGGGTGCTGCGCCAGATGACCTGGCCTCCACAGTCACCGGACCTGAACCCAATCGAGATGGTTTGGGGTAAGCTGGACCACAGAGTGAAGGCAAAAGGGCCAACAAGTGCTAAGCATCTCTGGGAACTCCTTCAAGACTGTTGGAAGACCATTTCAGGTGACTACCTCTTGAAGCTCATCAAGAGAATGCCAAGAGTGTGCAAAGCAGTAATCAAAGCAAAAGGTGGCTACTTTGAAGAACCTAGAATATGACATATTTTCAGTTGTTTCACACTTTTTTGTTATGTATATAATTCCACATGTGTTAATTCATAGTTTTGATGCCTTCAGTGTGAACCTACAATTTTTATAGTCACGAAAAGAAAGAAAACTCTTTGAATGAGAAGGTGTGTCCAAACTTTTGGTCTGTACTGTATGTCCCACAAAATGATACCAATAAAACTGTCACCAAAAATGCTATTATTGTGTTAAAGTGAAATAAAGAAAAAAAAGTATACACATTATCTCTGCGTCCGTAACAACCAGCTGTATAAAAATATCACATGCTTGAATGAGAAGGTGTGTCCAAACTTTTGGTCTGTACTGTATGCCTTTTTGATCACTTGGTGTTGCACTTTTTGTGATGTAAGTTGACTAAAAGATTTTTTTGACACAGTTTTGTTTGTTTTAGTTTTTATGGTGTTTATCGTACGGGGTGGATCATGTGATATATTTATAGAGCTAGTTCTTAAGGATTTAGTAATACCTGATATGTGTTTTTTCTATTTTTTATTAATAAATCAGGGGAAAAGGCATTTTTTCTCTTTTTTTAATTTGCGGCAGTGATCAGCATACCGCTCTATTGCTCGCCCGATCACCATGGCGTAATAGTACCTCAAAATGCGGCAAGTCACTTGCTGCCATGATGTACTATTACGTCATGTGTCGGGAAGGGGTTAAAG
Source organism: Bufo gargarizans (assembly GCF_014858855.1). Taxonomy (NCBI): domain Eukaryota; kingdom Metazoa; phylum Chordata; class Amphibia; order Anura; family Bufonidae; genus Bufo; species Bufo gargarizans. Next base: position 607,127,827 of record NC_058082.1, read on the forward strand.
AAATAATAAGTAAATTAGTACTTTATAGCATCAGGGGATGGGGCTGAAAACTTGGAACAATGCTTTTGTAACACGTCTGTGCTCCATACTGCCCCCTTTCCTTGATTGACAGAGCTAGGCATCAGCATGCTGAGGACAAAGTTGTGTCCTAGCACGTACATATCATATACACTACTTACTATAATCTTACCAGGTTAAGAATATAGCTTTTTTTACTCTTAGAAAGCTAATACATATTATTGGTTTATTTACAGGTACAATATATGATTATAAAAACACCAGTAATATGTATAAGCTTCTATATATAGAAAACCACTCTTCTCAGTATTCTAAGGCTATAGCCTGGAGGTAAGTGGTCAGCCTTGGATACAGATGTCACAGGCTCAGGAGAGACTTCTAGTTTGTTTTTGATACCTCAGTTAACCCATAATAAAAAGCTATAACCTAGAAAGGTAGTACATATTGCTGGTTTATTCACAGGAGCGATATTTGATCATAAAGACACCAGTAACCAGTTTTTTTTTCCAGGAATGGCAGAATGAATTTCCACAAGATAGATATACAAACCGGATTCCAAAAAAGTTGGGACACTATACAAATCGTGAATAAAAACTGAATGCAATGATGTGGAGGTGCCAACTTCTAATATTTTATTCAGAATAGAACATAAATCACGGAACAAAAGTTTAAACTGAGAAAATGTACCATTTTAAGGGGAAAATATGTTGAATCAGAATTTCATGGTGTCAACAAATCCCCAAAAAGTTGGGACAAGGCCATTTTCACCACTGTGTGGCATCTCCCCTTCTTCTTACAACACTCAACAGACGTCTGGGGACCGAGGAGACCAGTTTCTCAAGTTTAGAAATAGGAATGCTCTCCCATTCTTGTCTAATACATGCCTCTAACTGTTCAATCGTCTTGGGCCTTCTTTGTTGCACCTTCCTCTTTATGATGCGCCAAATGTTCTCTATAAGTGAAATATCTGGACTGCAGACTGGCCATTTCAGTACCCGGATCCTTCTCCTACGCAGCCATGATGTTGTGATTGATGCAGAATGTGGTCTGGCATTATCTTGTTGAAAAATGCAGGGTCTTCCCTGAAAGAGATGACGTCTGGATGGGAGCATATGTTGTTCTAGAACCTGAATATATTTTTCTGCATTGATGGTGCCTTTCCAGACATGCAAGCTGCCCATGCCACACGCACTCATGCAACCCCATACCATCAGAGATGCAGGCTTCTGAACTGAGCGTTGATAACAACTTGGGTTGTTCTTGTCCTCTTTGGTCCGGATGACATGGCGTCCCAGATTTCCAAAAAGAACTTCTAATCGTGACTCGTCTGACCACAGAACAGTCTTCCATTTTGCCACACTCCATTTGAAATGATCCCTGGCCCAGTGAAAACGCCTGAGCTTGTGGATCGTGCTTAGAAATGGCTTCTTCTTTGCACTGTAGAGTTTCAGCTGGCAACGGCGGATGGCACGGTGGATTGTGTTCACTGACAATGGTTTCTGGAAGTATTCCTGAGCCCATTCTGTGATTTCCTTTACAGTAGCATTCCTGTTTGTGGTGCAGTGTCATTTAAGGGCCCGGAGATCACGGGCATCCAGTATGATTTTACGGCCTTGACCCTTACGCACAGAGATTGTTCCAGATTCTCTGAATCTTCGGATGATTTATGCACAGTTGATGATGATAGATGCAAAGTCTTTGCAATTTTTCGCTGGGTAACACCTTTCTGATATTGCTCCACTATCTTTCTGCGCAGCATTGTGGGAATTGGTGATCCTCTACCCATCTTGGCTTCTGAGAGACACTGCCACTCTGAGAAGCTCTTTTTATACCCAATCATGTTGCCAATTGACCTAATTAGTGTTAATTGGTCTTCCAGCTCTTCGTTATGCTCAAATTTACGTTTTCCAGCCTCTTATTGCTACTTGTCCCAACTTTTTTGGGATTTGTTGACACCGTGAAAATTTGAATCAACGTATTTTTCCTTTAAAATGATACATTTACTCGGATTAAACGTTTGATCTGTCATCTACGTTCTATTACAAATAAAATATTGACATTTGCCATCTCCACATCATTGCATTCAGTTTTTATTCACAATTTGTTTAGTGTCCCAACTTTTTGGAAATCCGGTTTGTAATTTTAGATAGCAGGATCAACCCTTTCAGGCAGTATGTCTGATTTTACAAGGTTGATCCAGCGGACAGGTGCCTACAGATGTGTATTGGTCTTTTTTAACCATTAAAAAATATCGCCCCAAAAAGTTTTCTTTTTTTTGGGGGGGGGGGGGCCACCTGCAATTTTTGCCAATTTTGCCAATTTTGTGTTTTTTGTTGGGCACTTTTTGCAAATGATGTCACAGATTTATTAGACTGTAAGATAGTGTAAACTTAGACAGGCTGTCTAGACCAGCACCAGATATATCACAGTGGTGCAAGCTGTGTGATAAATGTGGTGCAGGGATAGAAACTTTTGTCTGACTTAGGGCTCATTCACACGAATCCCGTGCCCGTGCTGTGGACCGCAAATTGTCATCTGTATTTCATCCGTATTTTGCATATCCATACTGTAAAAAGCAGTAATAGTGTGTTAGTTGGATGCACAGGATGGTTAATGCACCAAAAAAAGGGTGTTCTAACCATTTTTGGTGCATTAACCATCCTGTGCATCCAACTAACACACTATTACTGCACTTTATTTTTGTCACCCTATTGGATAGCACGGTTGGTTGATACACCATGGATATTTGGGAACATATGGAGACCAAAAAACAAAAAGTAGATAATTTCCTTTTTGAAAATATTAATATAGACACCGTGGATTCTGAAATTTGTATCAATAATACCTTTAGAGAATTGGAAACATTATTAATTCGCCAACTAAAACAACGGTTGGAAATGAAAACATTAAGAAGATGCATTGAAATTGATAAGATTCCTAAAGGACTATTGATCACTAAAAATCCTGCACAAGACTTGTGCAGTGTTGAATTTAATAAGGAATGGGAGGATTTACTCCATGAACAGTCGGTCGCATGTACAAAACGAATTATTAATAGACGTATAGCGATACTGGAGGAGATCACCAAGCGTATCTCCGAACTAAGACTAACAATAGATAAATTCACTAGGAATGATGAAATGAATACAATTCAGACTAATATATGTAAGAATCTAGACAGAATAGAACAGGAAATAATAGAGAAAAAAGTTAAAAAATTGAACTTTAGGAGAAGAGGGAGAACTGATAGGGAAACCACTAACAGGGAAGAACGTGATGAGCACGTATTAACGACAAGCGCAATTAGCAACACTGAAAAAGAAATAGACACGATTGAACAAGAACCAATAAGAAATGAGCACTTCAATATACCCACATATAACAGATTTGAAACGTTAGAAGAAACAAATCATTTTTTAGACCGCACTCCCCCACACCACCGTCCACGAATAAGACAGAGATCACCCCCACTGAGAACACACACCACACAGAAAAATACACATATAGATCACCAATACAATCTGAGAAACAAAACCCAGAATATATCTCAGACACACAAGACCCCAAATATGAGAAGACACAACCCACAGGACGAGTATCACAATCACAATCACACACACAGGGTGAGACATTACGACACAGAAAGGGGAAGACACGAAGAGGAACAAGGAGAAATAAGACACCATCACTACAGATATCACCCATAATCACAAACGATGCTATCATCAACTTAAGTTCAGTAACCCTATCAGACACACAGAAACAGCTTCTTAATAAAGGTTTAAAATTTGCACCAACGAAACCACTCAATAAGTTTGAAACTTTTATTAGAGTGGAAAAATTCATAAGGAAACTATGTTTAAAAAAATATTTCCTAAAAAACCCAGTGATTCGAGAAACTACCCCCTCTATAAATAATGACTCAATTATACACACCTCTCTAAAAAAAAATAAAAAAAAAATCAGCGAAATGAACTCAGTCAAGAACTGATCACATTTAAAGAATGTGTGATGAAGGATGTTAAAAAGATAAAAAGCAATTTCGAAATATAAATGCAATAATCTAACACAGAAAGAAATTGCAGCACTTAAATTTTTACAAAAGGAGAGCAATATCATAATCCGTCCAGCAGACAAAGGCGGTTCTATAGTAATTCAAGACGTCGAAAAATACAATGAAGAATGCTTACGTCAACTGGTGGACACTAATACATACCAAAAATTAAGAAACGACCCAAAGGATCAATTTTATATAGATTTAGGGAACTTTTGCAAGAAGGGAATGGATAATGGAATTTTAAACAATGAAGAACATGACTTCATTTTAAACAAATACCCACGAATACCGGCGTTTTATTGCATCCCGAAAATACATAAAGATAAATCAAATCCACCTGGACGCCCCATTATCTCAGGGATTGAGTCATTAACAGCAAATCTTTCAATGTACATTGACATCTTACTTCAAACTAAAGTGAAAAATACACCTTCATATGTCAAAGACACTACGCAGATTATAAATAAAATAGAGAACATGAAATTTGAAAAACACTGGATAATGGGCTCTTTAGACGTCCAATCTTTATATACGGTCATAGACCACGAACAAGGTAAAAAAGCAACTAAAAAACAACTTGTAACGGAGGGTAGACTAACAGAGAAACAGATAGACTTCCTAATCGAGGGTATCGATTTCATTTTAAATCATAACTATTTTTACTTTGATGGATCCTTTTATCTGCAGATTCGAGGCACCGCCATGGGCACCAGGTTTGCCCCCAGTTATGCTAATTTATTTATGGCCGATTGGGAAGAAAAATTTGTGGCCCCCAGACTGGGGACGGACCTGGTGCTCTGGCAAAGATACATAGATGACGTGTTTTTTTTCTGGCAATCAGGCCCTGAATCACTCAAACAGTTTTTAGACGATATTAATCATAATGATCTTAATCTTAAATTTTCGGGAATTAACAGTAAAGAAATTTTAGAATTTTTAGATTTAAAAATTGATATAGATGAGAATGTACTTAAGACATGTACGTTCATTAAACCTTCGACGCGGAACAGTTATATTTTATTTAACAGCTGCCACCTACCAAGTTGGCTTATCAACATTCCGCAGGTCCAGTTCCGGAGATTAAGACGGAATTGCACAATGATAGAACAATTTGAAAGGGAGGCGGAAAAAATGAAATCAGATTTTTTTTTTAAAAGAATACCCAGAGGAAATTTTAAATTTGGCACTAGATAAAGTCACTAAAATGGATAGAAAAGAATTTTTTAATGACAAAACTAACAACTGTAAAGAAAAAATAGACAATCAAGTGAAAATAATATTACCATACAGTAGTGAACATGGTAAAATAAAAAATATTATACAAAAACATTGGGACATCATTAAAAAAGAAAAAACTATAGGCACAATAATCCCAATAAAACCATTGATTGTCTTCACTAAAGCACCAACATTGGGAAACAAGATAGCGCCTACAGTTAAGGAAGACGGACAACGAAAAAACACTCCATCAATACAAAAATGGATAGACCTTAAGGGTTTTTACAGGTGTGGACAATGTGGCAATTGCAAATTAACATCATTTACAAAACAAACAAAAGAAATAATTGCAACCACCAATGGACATAAACATACTATAAAAGAATTCTTAACCTGTAATACAGAAAATGTTATCTATATGATAGAATGTCCTTGTAAACGCCAATATATAGGCAGGACTAAAAGAACCCTCAAAAAACGCCTTTCCGAACACATAGCAAATATCAAGAAGGGCGTAGAAACCCATTCACTTTCTAAACATTTTAAAATTGCTCATAACAGTGACCCATCTAATTTAAAATTCGCAGCTATAGATAAAGTACCAAAAAGCTGGAGGAAAGGGAACCATATCAGTAAAATGTCGAGACTAGAGACACAGAGAATCTTCGAAATGGAGACTATGATTCCAGACGGCTTAAATGCAGAATACGAACTTTTTGGTTTTCTTTAAATAAAGTTGGGGCCTGCCTTTGAGGGTGAGCTTTGCCGAGTAGCTTCTCGCCCCGGCTGGCTCCCCCTCGACGGCAGTCCCTTAACATAGAACATCGACCGACTGCATATGGTACCATTCTAATTCCTCTATACAATAGAAGCCAAACACGATAAGTCCTTTCTGTATCAAATCCTGTGAATTGCTATGATATTTATCTCGCAGAACTTTATAGGATCTTTTAGGAAATTTTTATGAAATGTCCCCCCAAAATTTTTCATCCACATTTTTATCTATGAATTTTTATTCATCAATTTTTGTATAATAATTGTTTTTTAAAAAAATAACACACCAAAAAATCTAAATAGCAAAAATAAAATAAAATAATATATCCACATTTTTTAAGTATTTCAGTAATTTATGCAAATTTCTGGATATCATTATTTAATATATAGAATATTTAAATACTCAATGTTTGTAATATTTTAGAGAAAATTCCGCACAAATTAATATGCGAACACATTCTAATATACATATTTATTTCCACAGATATACAAACAATTTTCTTAGGGGTATAAATATTTATGTACTGCTAATTATTTATATTTTTATATTTTTAATATTTTAACATTTTGCTTTTCTTTTTGTTGTTGTTTTATTCCCTATTTTATTATAACAATTTTTGAATATATCCGCTGAATATATATACATATATTGATAAAATGTTCTTTATATATGCTGCACTATTTATCCAAATGCACAATGCACAATATGTAGCTGTTTGGCCGATTCGAAGTGACAACTAAAACGCAAAGGAACCGCAATGACACCATATAGTTATTATTTATTCAGTAAAACAAGCCCACAAGACACTACGAACTTATAGATATGGGCACACATCAATAACGGTCAAAATAAGCAGAATACAAAAAGCTGCTATACTACACTAATAAGTGAAACATTTCCCGATTCGATTACGATCCTTACAGGACTTCCGGAACCAGAGTTTGAACCGGGTTTTGTAAAGCTCCGATGTAGAGTACAAAAGGATGGTCGTTTGGGGAGGTCGGATAGCCACTGAGGAAGGGGATACTCTAGCCCCGAAATGCGTCTGGTCCGACCCCCCCAAGTATTACTTCTATGCGAGTGCACCGCATCACCTTTAACCAGGAACAACTCTGAACTATCTTTGAAAACATAGCCGATCTGAAATTTCTGCCCGGAAAGGTGGGTTACCTCATCCGGATCCAAACCAGCGGGACCACATGCAGTAACCAAACTGCTTACAGGTGACCCAGATTATCAACTGTGGGATCTAATTGACCACAATAAGAGAACCGGGAGCGAATTTCGACAGACGGCAGAGATTTCTCTTAAATCTTGAGAACCCTCTGACATCGGTAAGAGTGTTCCTTAATCAACTACTGTTTTACTGTTGGATCGATTCCTGACCGAAAGCGGGACGCCGCTGGGTCAGTGACAGAGCAAACTAATATACTTGATTACCGCAAATCCATCATATAGCCTGATTCTGCTACTTCTAATCGGCAACAAGTATCTGTGGGATTTCAATTTGTTGTATTCGGATACTTAGTATCTTTCAGACTCAGCCAAACGTTATTATACTACTGTTACCTGACAGTTTACTAAATTGTCACTTGATGACTAATGCTTACATTGTATTTTAACTGCTAATATATTGCTATTTATTGACATCTCATTGGTAATGTTTTGTGCATTTATTATTTAATGCACTGAGTATTTCTGCTTGTGTTGAATCTGGAACGAGACTGTTAGGTTACAATATCATTTGTGAGTGACCACCTTCAGCCTCGTCTCAGTCAAAGATATGCAGAATTTTATTTTAAATACTGCTTAATGGTGTAGCAGTGATCACAATCCACACTACTACACCATATCATATACTATACATCCTTGTACCACAATTTGTGATTTTTAATCTATACTGTCGTTCTGAACATTCTTATACCAGATATGTGATTTATTTTAAGTACTAAATAAAAATTTGTTACCAGTATCTAAGGTGTGCCCAGTTATCTCTTCTCCATACTGTAAAAATTCTATGCCTAGCCCATATTAATCATGTGTTTGGTGATTAATAAGTTACTGTTTCCTTTTCCAATCTCGCGAAAAGCGGATCGCATACGGAAACCATATGGATATGTTTTGTGGAATAACGGAACGGAAGAGGACTTAAGACAGAGAAAAAAAACCCTCAGATATGGAACAATGGATCCATGAAAAAAAGGGCCGCAAAACATCAACAGTTGAGACAGATTTTTATGCCAAAATTCTACCAAAATTTTGGTGGCAAGAAGGCCTTTCCCACAAAGCTCTGCCTATTTTCTACTACCCGTTGTGCATGTTGGGGGAAAAAGTGTAGAAACTGTTGATGATTCAGGTCTGTAATCTGTACAGAATTTTATTTCTAATAAAAGAGGTGATGTGAAAACAGTTAAAGAAATTCCAAAAGTTCCAGCATGATGAAGCCAGAAAAAAAATAAAATGCCACCTAATTATCAAAAATGCCAGCATAAAGAAAATGACTTGCACTTCATATATCCTACAGACTTTCGGCTAACATCTGACATTTTTACCAAGAAATGTATGAAAAAATGCGGGGCCAAAAAAAAAACGCCACCAAAAATGTAAAGCAAAATGCCAGCAAAAACCTGGATGGGAAGACCTCATAAAAGTCTTATACAGAATATAAAGTATATTTTTATTTTTTTTTTCATTTTTAGGATGAAATGATCTTTAATAATATATCCGTATGTCATAGCAGTTATTTTTTGTATACCAGTTCTGCATAGCAGTTAATACATCAAAATCAGAAAATGCTTCACGTTCTGATCAAAGATCTTTTCATTGTCTTTTTATGTTTTACATTAGACCCTTTGTTGTACTTTAAGGTGATAAATAATTCAAGCAAGCTGCACATTCTGCATATATACTGTAACTCTGGGGTAAAAAATTAAAATTTTTAAACCCTGTCAATGTTGCTGGTATATGATAATTTTCTTTCTAAAGTGCATTGTGGTAGAGATTAGCACTTACACGAGGATACAAATGCGATGCAATGTTAACTACTTGGCCTTTAGCTCCTTATGTTGTATAAATTGCAGCCAGTCATTAAGGGCAGGGTTAAGTAAAATAATTGATCTCCCTATCATTAAGGCATCATGCTCGCAGGCACCGGCCACCCTGTTCTAAGAGAGTTCAGAAACATTTTTATTAAAGCAGGGAGTCAGGGGGTGACAATCATGAGGCAATGTCATTTTATAATGAGAGCGGAAGACGAAATAAACAAAGACGTCAACAACATCAATTCCCATGTGTAGAAGAAAGTGAATGAACCCGACCTCCCTTAAATGTGGTAGAAAGTTGTTTGTGATTTGTTAATTGCTTGACAACGGTGCGGAGGATCAGAGAAGCGGCTTTTAAGTAAAGTTGTTAAATGGCTTTGTATATTTGTTTTCAGCCTCAATATGCATATATTAACCTGTTAAGGACACGGCCTAGTTTGGTACATAAAGATGCAACATGTTTTTTTCATCTCTGCATTTTGAAAGCATAACATTTTTCTTTTTTCATCATAGCCATACAAGGTCTTATCTTTAGCAGGACAGGTTTTATTTTTTTTAATGCTATAATTTTTCGGGGGCGTGTAATGTATAACTTAAAAAAATTAAAAAATAAAATTGGGAGTGATGGCATGACAAAACACAGGTATCACGATGAGGTAGAGCCTGGTACACAAATATGTGTGTGGAAAGCCCATGGTATGCCGCAAATGCAGTGTTGTAGGCCACACGATGCCCCTATTATGCCAAGTACATGAGCAAAATATTGTAGCTAACACTGTTTTTGTTTTATTTTTTCCTTTTGTTATTTATTTATTTATCAATTTTTTTTTTATAAATTTGGGAAGGCCCCAAAACATTGGGAAATAGAAAAGAGAAAGAAAATATAAAGTGCGCTGGAGTATAACAATGACTTGGTGAGGCCAGTCAACTCAACACAAAGTACAGACAAGTAGAGATAGCCTTGCGGTTCGTCCGGCGGTCATTTCGCAGCGAAATTTGCTAGTTTGCGTTTCGCTGAACATGCGAACATATGCCGATATTTGCACGCGCCATATTTTTTTGCGTAGCGCCAAACTTTGACCCATGACACATCCATCAGGTGGGACAGGACAGCCAATTGAGACGTTTCAGCACACCGACACCACCCTACCCTATAAATAAACCCGATCTGGCCGTCATTTTACATTCAGTCTTTTGCCAGTGTAGGGAAAGGTTGCTGTGTGGAGCAGGGACAGACTGAGAGTATAGAGTATAGAGACACTAAACGCTAGCGAATAGGGCCACAAAAGTCCTTTTAAGGACTGGTATAGGTGTGCTATTGATAGCTGTGACATACTAATGGGTTTATATTATACAGTACAGACCAAAAGTTTGGACACACCTTCTCATTCAAAGAGTTTTCTTTATTTTAATGACTATGAAAATTGTAGATTCACACTGAAGGCATCAAAACTATGAATTAACATGGGGTTGGGACCATCAGTTGCGTTGTGGAGAAGTCAGGTGTATACACAGCTGATAGTCCTACTGAATAGACTGTTAGAATTTGTATTATGGCAAGAAAAAAGCAGCTAGGTAAAGAAAAACGAGTGGCCATCATTACTTTAAGAAATGAAGGTCAGTCAGTCCGAAAAATTGAGAAAACTTTGAAAGTGTCCCCAAGTGCAGTCACAAAAACCATCAAGCTCTACAAAGAAACTTGCTCACATGCGGACCGCCCCAGGAAAGGAAGACCAAGAGTCACCTCTGCTGCGGAGGATAAGTTCATCTGGATCACCAGCCTCACAAATCGCAGGTTAACAGCAGCTCAGATTAGAGACCAGGTCAATGCCACACAGAGTTCGAGCAGCAAACACATCTCTAGAACAACTGTTAAGAGGAGACTGTGTGAATCAAGCCTTCATGGTAGAATATCTGCTAGGAAACCACTGCTAAGGACAGGCAACAAGCAGAAGAGACTTGTTTGGGCTAAAGAACACAAGGAATGGACATTAGACCAGTGGAAATCTGTGCTTTGGTCTGATGAGTCCAAATTTGAGATCTTTGATTCCAACCACCGTGTCTTTGTGCGATGCAGAAAATTTGAACGGATGGACTCTACATGCCTGGTTCCCACCGTGAAGCATGGAGGAGGAGGTGTGATGGTGTGGGGGTGCTTTGCTGGTGACATTGTTGGGGATTTATTCAAAATTAAAGGCATACTGAACAAGCATGGCTACCACAGCATCTTGCAGCGGCATGCTATTCCATCCGGTTAGCGTTTAGTTGGACCATCATTTATTTTTCAACAGGACAATGACCCCAAACACACCTCCAGGCTGTGTAAGGGCTATTTGACCATGAAGGAGAGTGATGGGGTGCTGCGCCAGATGACCTGGCCTCCACAGTCACTGGACCTGAACCCAATCGAGATGGTTTGGGGTGAGCTGGACCGCAGAGTAATGGCAAAAGGGCCAACAAGTGCTAAGCATCTCTGGGAACTCCTTCAAGACTGTTGGAAGACCATTTCAGGTGACTACCTCTTAAAGCTCATCAAGAGAATGCCAAGAGTGTGGAAAGCAGTAATCAAAGCAAAAGGTGGCTACTTTGAAGAACCTAGAATATGACATATTTTCAGTTGTTTCACACTTTTCTGTTATGTATATAATTCCACATGTGTTAATTCATAGTTTTGATGCCTTCAGTGTGAATCTACAATTTTCATAGTCACGAAAATAAGGAAAACTCTTTGAATGAGAAGGTGTGTCCAAACTTTTGGTCTGTACTGTACCTATAATATACTTTCTAACATAGAAAGTATATTATAGTGCATTTGTATTGTGCAGCAGTTGTGTGCGGTTCTGCTGCGATACTGCAGCTATACAGAGGGACAAACGCCATTGGAACAACTAATTGCAACTGGCGTAATCTACCAGTTGCCCCCAAAAAAATCTGATTGAGGAAGGGGTGGGATATACCTAGAATAAAATTTCTATTTAGTGCATTTGTATTGTGCAGCATTTGTGTGCGGTTCTGCTGAGATACCGTAGCTATACAGAGGCACAAACATCATTGGAACAACCAATTGCAACTGTTGTGATATACCAGTTGCCCCCCCCCCCAAAATAAATAAATAAACTGATTAAGGGGTTCTATATACCGTTGCAAGAAAAAGTATGTGAACCCTTTGGAATGATATGTATTTCTGCACAAATTGGTCATCAAATGTGATCTGATCTTCATCTAAGTCACAACAATAGATAATCACAGTCTGCTTAAACCAATAACACACAAAGAATTAAATGTTACCATGTTTTTATTGAACACACCATGTAAACATAAACTTTGTCACAGGTCATTTTGAAAATGACAGGCAGAGGAAGAGGCAGGCCATTCCTTAGGGGTGGTAGGGGTCGGGAAGGTGCAATCTGTCCAGGCCCTGATAGAAATCCAGTCCAGGATCTGACGCAGCAAAGCAGCCCCAAACCATGATGCCCCCACCACCATACTTCACAGTTGGGATGAGGTTTTGATGTTGGTGTGCTGTGCCTTTTTTTCTCCACACATAGTGTTGTGTGTTTCTTCCAAACAACTCAACTTTGGTTTCATCTGTCTACAAAATATTTTTCCTGTACAGCTGTGGAACATCCAGGTGCTCTTGTGCAAACTGTAAACGTGCAGCAATGTTTTTTTGGACAGCAGTGGCTTCCTCTGTGGTATCCTCCCATGAAATCCATTCTTGTTTAGTGTTTTACGTATCGTAGATTTGCTAACAGGGATTTTAGCATATGCCAGAGACCTGCTAAGTCTTTAGCTGATTCTTCTTCACCTCATTGAGCAGTCTGCGCTGTGCTCTTGCAGTCATCCTTACAGGACGGCCACTCCTAGGGAGAGTAGCAGCTGTGCTGAACTTTCTCCATTTATAGACAATTTATCTTACCGTGGACTGATGAACAGCAAGGCTTTTGGAGATACTTTTATAACCCTTTCCAGCTTTATGCAAGTCAACAATTCTTAATCGTAGGTCTTCTGAGAGCTCTTTTGTGTGAGGCATCATTAACATCAGGCAATGCTTCTTTTGAAAAGCAATCCCAGAACTGGTGTTTGTTTTTTATAGGGCAGGACAGCTGTAGCCAACACCTATAATCTCATCTCATTGATTGGACTCCAGTTGGCTGACACCTCACTCCAATTAGCTCTTGGAGATGTCATTAGTCTAGGAGTTCACATACTTTTCCCACCTGCACTGTAAATGTTTACATAGTGTGTTCAATAAAAACATGGTAACTTTTAATTCTTTGTGTGTTATTAGTTTAAGCAGACTGTGATTGTCTATTGTTGTGACTTAGATGAAGATCATATCACATTTTATGACCAATTTGTGCAGAAATCCATATAATTCCAAAAGGTTCACATACTTTTTCTTGCAACTGTATACCTGCTTCCACAAATAATGCTCTTCTTTAGGGACTTTGTGACAGGGTCATTTTGAAAATGACAGGCAGAGGAAGAGGCAGGCCATTCTGCAGGGGTGGTAGGGGTCGGGCTGATGCACCAGGCCGGAGCCTAAGTGAGAAGTTGGAGAAGGTGCGTGCGATTATGTCAAAGGACGCACCAGAGTTGGTTGGGTGGCTCACTCAGCCTTCCGCTTCTGCATCCTCCTCATTCTCTGTATTTGCACCCTCCTTAGACCATCCCACCACCACCATCGCCCCCCCCCTAGAGTCAGAGGAATTATTTTCCCATCAATTCCAAGACCATACTGATGCACAGCCATTCTTGGCCTCGGAAGAGGAGGCAGCAATGGCTGCCACCCAGCAGTCTGACGAGAGTACCCAGATCAGCCCAAGGAGGGTGGTCCCCGCTGTTGCTGCCTACTCCGAGATCTCTAATGTTAGTGGTGGTGAAGGTGACGATGATGACGTGTCGAAGGAAGTCACGTGGGTGCCCACAAGAGAGGAAGAGGAGGGGAGGGAGAGAGGAGAAGAGGAAGAGGAGTTCAGAGGGAGAGACGGAGCAGCAGATAGGGAGGAGAAGGAGGAGAATCAGGTAGAACTCGCAGTGCACAGGAGGCAAAAATCAGACTGCAAATGTATCTGGAGCGAGCCATCTACCATGCACAGTCACATCTTGCGCTCCCAGGATGCTGGCACATGGCTCCGCAGTGTGGGCTTTTTTTAACCTTTTCAGCTGCTGATAATCATGTTGCCATCTGCAGCCTAATCTGTTAACGCATAAGTCGTGGTAAGCCCAGCACTCACCTAGGGACGATGCCTTAAGAAGGCACCTGGCCTCCAATCCCTAAGCCCATTGGGAGCAACACCATCAGAACCCAACAAAGCCACACTCCTGGTCCTCCTCATCCTGCCTCTTCTCCTTATCCTTCTCCTCTCTCCTCCCATTTTTCCTCCACTCCACCTTCCACTGTGCCATTGTCGCGTTCATTTGGCACAGGGCATGCTTCCGTGGCCCAAATGTTCGAGCATAAAAAAAATGATGATGCTGAAAAATCCTCTTGCCCAACGGCTGACCGCTGGCTTGTCGGAACTGCTAGACTGCCAACTACTGCCATATAAATTGAAGGACTCGAAGGCCTTTAGAACATTTCTGGCCATTGGCCCACTGTAATTTAAGGTCCCCTGAAGGAAATATTTCTCACAGAAGGGCATCCCAGAGCTACGTATATGGTCACGTTCAGCAGCAAGTGAATGTATCTCTGGCACACAGTGCCGGTGCCAAGATACATCTGACCACAGACACGTGGTCTAGCAAACACGGGCAGGGAAGGTACATAACTTTTACTGCCCACTGGGTGAACCTTATGACGTCCGTCAAGCATGTAACCTGTGGCACCCATTGTTTAGTTATTAATACTACATTGGAAATTAATTTACCTCACATTTAGGGTCCATTCACACATCCGTGTGTGTTTTGCGGATCCACAAAACACGGACAGCGGCAATGTGCGTTGCATTTTGCGGACCGCACATTGCCGGCACTAAGAATGGGACAAGAATAGGACATGTTCTATTTTTTTCAGGATCGGAATTGTGGATCCGGGTCCGCAATTCCAGATCGGGGCCACACGTCGTGCGGCCCCATAGAAATGTATTGGTCCGCAATTCCGTTCCGCAAAAAGAGACAGCTACAAGAAGCTTGATTAACCCACTGTAATTTAAGGTCCCCTGAAGGAAATATTTCTCACAGAAGGGCATCCCAGAGCTACGTATATGGTCACGTTCAGCGGCAAGTGAATGTATCTCTGGCACACAGTGTCGGTGCCAAGATACATCTGACCACAGACACGTGGTCTAGCAAACACGGGCAGGGAAGGTACATAACTTTTACTGCCCACTGGGTGAACCTTATGACGTTCGTCAAGCATGTAACCTGTGGCACCCATGTGGATTTGGTGTTACCGCCACGGATTGCATGCAGGCCTACCTCTTCTTCTCCTTCTCCTACTTCATCCTCCGTCTCCTTCTCGGCTGACTCCTCATTTTCAACTGCTACCGCATATTCCGCTGCACCCCCCAAGCTCCCCAGAACCTATTCGACGTGCCAGGTGAGACTCTGCCATGCTGTGGCTGTTGTGCCTGGAAACCAAGAGCCACACCGGTCTTGCACTGCTTTAAGCTCTGCAGTCACAGGCTGATCAGTGGCTAACCCTGCTTAATTTTAAAGTTGGTAAAGTAGTGTGCAACAACGGAGCCAATCTGCTGAGTGCGCTGAAACAGGTCAAAATGACACATCTGCTGTGCATGGCACACGTTCTAAACTTAGTCGTGCAGCGATTCGTTACCAAATACCCCGGGGTCCTTGTAAATGCTTGATAGTCTGCTCCAGCAGCAACTTGCTGTTAACGACTACCTGTACGAACTCTGCAGCAGGACAGGTCCGGGGAAGCTTTTTGTCTTTTCACCACGTCAGTGGCTGCTCATGCGCGATGCATGCAGTGCCTGCAAGAAGAGGGCGGTTTGAAGATGTGTTGGTCATTTCGGATATGAGATCATTCTTGCAGCCAACCTACCCTCGGGATCCAGCCTCAGGGAACGCCTAGACCGACAGCTGTCTGACTACATCGGGTTAACGGCCGATGTGGACGCTCTGAGAAGCGAGGAATACTGGGTGTGCAGGCTTGACCTGTGGCCAGAGCTGGCACTATTTGCCATGGAACTCTTGGCTTGCCCCTCTTTGAGTGTCCTGTCCAAAATGACGTTCAGCGCAGCAGGGGGATCGTAAACGATAAGCGCACTCGCTTAACTCACAACAGTGTGGACTACCTCACATTTATAAAAGTGAATGAGGCATGGATCGCGGAGGAATTCAACACCTGTAATGACCACTTTTAATTGAATTTCCTCATGACAGCCCACAAATATCACCACCACCCAAAACAAATAATGGTCCCTGTCTTAGGTAAATACAGCTGCATAAAAGGTCTTTTCTGTCCAGTAAATGCCTAATGTTTGGGACCTCAGAAGAATTCAACAACGGTGAGTACCATGTGTTATTGAATTTCAACTATTATCTTTTGGGTGTTTTTCAAGAGGGGGGATTTTTCATTAGCAATGTTTTTAATCCAATTTTATATTTTTTGTTCTTTTAAACATATGTATTTGACCTTTATTTGTACTGGCCTGCAGTAAAATTGATATCTAATAACTATCTAATATACCTCCAGCCAAATTATTAATTGTGCTTTTCTGTATGGTGATTTAATAATGTTTGGGGCCTGTAGTCCACTGGCCTGCAGTAAAACTGATATTGAATGGCCGTCTAACATACCTCCAGCCACATAATCACTTGATCATTTATGTAGGGTGAATGCATAATTTTTGCAGCTTGTAATCTAACTGGCAAACAGTAAAATTGTTATACGGTGACCGCCTAATGTACCTCCAGCCACATTATCCATTGTGCTTTTCTTTACGGTGAATGAATAATTTTTGGGGCCTGTAGTCCACTGGCCTGCAGTAAAATTGATATCCATTGACCGTTTAATATACCCCTGGCCACATAATCACTTGAATATTTATGTACGTTGAATGCATAATGTTTGGGGCCTGTAATCTAACTGGCCAACAGTCAGGCCTTTTTTTCTGGCGGAACGCCCCGGAACGGCGTTCCGCCACCTATTGGACGCCCGTTGCGGTGTGGTGTAACAAAAAAAAAAGTTGGTTATATAAGATCGGCTGGCGGCGCCCCTCATGCCGTGCCTCCTGAGCGGCTGAGCGCTTGCCGCTCTAAAGAATCTCCGGCCGCCGGCTCAGTGCTGCGCAGCCTTTCAGTCCAGCCGGGTACAGGAAGCAAATGCTCCTGTACCGCGGACCGAACAGAGCTCGGCCACGATACACTAGAGGTGACAGGAGGAACAGGGGGGAGGAATGGAAATGAGAGTGACAAGGGGGGGGGGGGAATGGAAATGAGTGACAAGGGGGGGGATGGAAATGAGAGTGACAAGGGGGGGAATGGAAATGAGAGTGACAAGGGGGGAATGGAAATAAGAGTGACAAGGAGGGGGATGGAAATGAGAGTGACAAGGGAGGGGGGAATGGAAATGAGAGTGATAAGGGAGGGGGGAATGGAAATGAGAGTGATAAGGGAGGGGGGAATGGAAATGAGAGTGACAAGGGAGGGGGGAATGAAAATTAGAGTGACAAAGGGGGGGGGGAAATGAGAGTGACAAGGGGGGGTGGAAATGAGAGTGACAAGGGAGGGAGGAAATGAGAGTGACAAGGGGGGGAATGGAAATCAGAGTGACAAGGGGGGGAATGGAAATCAGAGTGACAAGGGGGGTGGAGGAAATGAGAGTGACAAGGGGGGTGGATTAAATGAGAGTGACAAGTGGGGGAAATTAGAGTGACAAGGGGGGGATGGAAATGAGAGTGACAAGGGGGGGATGAAAATGAGAGTGACAAGGGGTGGGGAATGGAAATGAGAGTGACAAGGGAGGGGGGAATGGAAATGAGAGTAACAAGGGAGGGGGGTAGAATGAGAGTGACAAGGGGGGGTAGAATGAGAGTGACAAGGGAGGGGGGTAAATGAGAAGGGCCAAGGGAGGGGGGTAGAATGAGAGTGACAGGGGAGTCCTCAGAGCCAGACCAAGAGCCAGACTACAGCCAGAGACCAGATCATCGTATTGTCCTGGTGGTAAGTAGACAATGCAATATGTTTATTATGTAATTGTTTAGTTATTAATACTACATTGGAAATTAATTTACCTCACATTTAGGGTCCATTCACACATCCGTGTGTGTTTTGCGGATCCACAAAACACGGACAGCGGCAATGTGCGTTGCATTTTGCGGACCGCACATTGCCGGCACTAAGAATGGGACAAGAATAGGACATGTTCTATTTTTTTCAGGATCTAAATTGTGGATCCGGGTCCGCAATTCCGGATCGGGGCCACACGTCGTGCGGCTCCATAGAAATGTATGGGTCCACAATTCTGTTCCGCAAAAAGAGACAGCTACAAGAAGCTTGATTAACCGTAAGGGAAGAATAACAGTTCTTTTAATTTAAAAGCTGAGAAAAGGGTGGAACATATGTGATGTCTGATAAGGTGGGGGGGGGGGGGCGGCAATTTTTATCTTGCCTAGGGCAGCAAAAATCCTTGCACCGGCCCTGCTTAGGCTGCTTACTTACAGTTTACATGATTGCTCAGTCCCTGCAGCCTCCGGCACCTCCGGCTCTCCACTGGCTCAGGCCCACCCAGCTCCTGCCCAGCTCCCGCCCACCACTGACAGCGGAGGAGAGAGTGAGAGAGTAGACGCCGATTCTGTGGCCCCAAACCCCACCCCCAGGCCGACTCCATTGCTGTCTGCGGCCCCAGAGCCGGGACCCCCCGCCTCCGACTCCACTGACAGGCCCGCCCAGCAGGCAGGGTGGCTGCTGGAGGCGCGGGCGGCAGTTTAGTGTCGTGGGTGTCTGCACGAGCAGGAGTCAGGAGGCAGAGCGGCATCAGGCAGGAAAAGGAAACAAAAGGAAAAAGGTAATTTTTCATTTATTTCATTTTTAAATAAAAAAATATAGAATTGGCCAATTAGGGGAACAGGAACAGGGGAGGAAGGGCCAGGCCAGGCTGCGCTGCCCATGTGTGGACTAGGGCGGCGACGGCCACGGGCACTGGCAGCCTGGCTGTCACGACCGTCACTGACAATTTTACTTGCATCCCTGTTCTCTAAAGGGGCGGTTTTAGGGGGCGGTCCTAGGGGTTGGTAGGGGCGTGGCCAGGGGAGGAGGGGTGAGTTCCACCACCTTTTCTCTGAGAAAAAAAGCCCTGCCAACAGTAAAATTGTAGTAGGGGTCCTATAACCTTGTCCTTTAACACAAAGTGCCAATGTTGGTTGATTATATGTCGTATTTGTTTTGACTGTGCACTATACAATAAAATGATTCTTAATTCTGCCTCTATTGGTTTCTTTTCACTCAATGCAGGTATTGGTGTGAAGAAAGAGTGCCTCTCCATCTTTCTCACTTTCCCTAATATCTAAAGTATTCTCAGGGTAGCTCTTACATTCAAATTGATCTTTCATCTTTATAGCTTAGTTACGTTTGATACGACGAAACTGGCCGACTGGAATATTTAACAACCACCTTGGGAGGTGACAGCTTGTGTAAAGGATGAAACTGTTTTTTGCTGTTGACTTCTGATAGGTGTTGCACACAATTTTTTTTCCCTCTATTATAATTTGTATATCCAGGAATTCGGTATGATCCTTATTGATATTTGATGTGAAAATTAATCCATCTGGATTGACATTAATGTTCTCCAAAAAGGTTTTCAGGTGGGACTCCCCACTGTTCCAAATGAACAGTACGTCGTCTATATATCGTCACCATAGGACCAGGTCCGGCCCCAGTTTGGGATTGATGTTAGAATATTCGCATTGGGCCAAATAAAGATTAGCATAACTGGGAGCGAACCTTGTCCCCATGGCAGTCCCACGCTGTTGAAAATAATGATCACCCTCAAAATAAAAATAGTTATGATCCAAAATATACCTGGCTCCCTCTACCAAGAAATCGATTTGTTTACCACAAAGTTCACCGTTCATCTCAAGTTGTGTTTTCATTGCAGAGTTACCCCGCTCATGTTCAATTACAGTATAGAGGGACTGAACATCCAAAGTATCCATAATCCAATGGGGTTGGACAGTCAGGCCCTCGAATGTCTGAATAATGTGTGTAGTATCTCTGATATAGGATTTGATGTTTTTTACCACTAATTATGAGAGGGTGTCTATGTATTGGGATAGATGAGAACTCAAGGAACCTATTTCCGAAATAATGGGGCGTCCAGGGGGGTCTTTCAGATCCTTATGGATCTTGGGCAGGCAGTAGAATGCTGGTAATCTACACTCCGTGCCCAAGATAAACATATATTCTTGTTTAGACAGGATCCCTTGTTTTAGACCCCTATCACAGAGACTACTCCGTTCTCTGCTAAATTCATCCAAGGGCTCTCCCTTTAATTTCAGGTAGGTGGTCTTATCTGAGAGTTGTCTCAGACAATCACTATTGTAATGTTGAATATCCAAGACAACTATAGTGCCACCTTTATCTGCGGGCCGTATTGTAATATTGCCCTGTTGTTTTATCTGTTTTATCACTTGAATTTCCCTACATGACAGATTTCCTCTATATATCCTTTTATCTTAAATTTTTCGTAGATCATTTTCTACACATCTTCGAAACGTGGCCATTTCGTGGCTAATCTCGTTTCTTGGGAATTTCCTAGATTTATTTTTCAATTCAGTATGTTGAAACATTACATCTCCAGGTTCTAATGGGTCATTAGGTATTTGATTTTTAAGAAATTGTTTTTGGTAACTTATCTATCAGGTGTTTAGTTTGGTCTATTTCAATATTCAAATTTTCTAATATTTGTGATTTCCTGATAATAATCAGATT
This sequence comes from Bufo gargarizans, assembly GCF_014858855.1. Taxonomy (NCBI): domain Eukaryota; kingdom Metazoa; phylum Chordata; class Amphibia; order Anura; family Bufonidae; genus Bufo; species Bufo gargarizans. Next base: position 607,148,834 of record NC_058082.1, read on the forward strand.
GATGAATACAACTGATTGTGTAAACAGTAATGTTTCCCATTCTTTATTAAAAGCCTCATTGCAGAGGTCTTGTGCAGGATTTTTTGACAGCATGAGGCCCTTTGGGATTTTTCTTTGTTCAATATATTGTTTTAAAGAACATATCTCCCAAAACTGCCTCAGCTGTCTTTATAATAATCCTTCTAATTTTCTAAAGGATTCTGACATAGACTTTTCCCTTTCAATCAGGTCAGCATCAATATGATCCCCATTGAAAAGGAATGTCTCTGCTATCTTGTGTTTGGTCTCAGAGTGACTCCAGATGTCCATGTTATTTTCTAAAGGATTCTGACATAGACTTCTCCCTTTCAATCAGGTCAGCATCAATATGATCCCCATCGAAAAGGAATGTCTCTGCTATCTTGCGTTTGGTCTCAGCGTGACTCCAGATGTCCATGTTATATAGATGAGGAGCTCAGTCCACAGCTGGGTGGATAAGCGAGATAAGTAAATAAATGGTAATTGGACGGCTCACTCTCAGAAAAATTTAATTGAATTGGATCGGCACTCGAACATAAGGGTTAGAACCAATAAAGTAAAATAGTGCAATTTATTAAAACATAAAAACATACATACACGTATTAGTGGGATGGATGAGATAATGGGTGGACTATCTCATGTACCAAGTCTGTAAGGTGCAGGTATATCTGTTAGGTTGGATCAAGCCTAGCTAGAAGGAAAAAGTGGATAAAGTCCCGTTCTTATGCTAATAATTCCTATTGGGCAAAATCCATAGCAAACAGTTTCATAGCATGATAAGTAGAGTTCTCACTATTTTATGCGCAACTCTGTGGAGTCCCACATGTAAGAGCGCTTACCTCGGTGTCGAGTCAATCAAACGCAAACGGCAGAGTTTAATTGCTTACTGACATCATAAAATCGGAACTCCGTAAGATCGCTTCAATTATCGCGAGATGAGCTGTTACCTTTTCTTTCGTATACTACAGACTCTTTAATCGCGACTTAAAAATCGCAGTGAAGCTTCGATCTTTTGATCATAGATTGCTATCAGTAGCCAGACGTTAATAAAGTCTATGTCAGAATCCTTTAGAAAATTAGAAGGATTATTACAAAGACAGCTGAGGCAGTTTTGGGAGATACGTTCTTTAAAACAATATATTGAACAAAGAAAAATCCCAAAGGGCCTCTGTCACGGATGGTGTTGCAGAAAGCTGGAACTTATAAATAAACATCGGACTGTCTTGATCCCAAACTAAGGAGCATATGGGTGAGCCCTATAAAACCCCTAGAGCTCTCCCTGACTGCTATGCCCATGCAAAGGTCTTTATGGTAGACGATTGCATGTCCACGTACCTCATACTATGTGACACCTGAAAACCCTATAATAGTGAGGGGACACCACCACCTGCTCCCTGCACTTAATACGGACGGAGTCAGGGTCACCTAGAATCAAGCCAGCAAGGAAACACAAATAAAGGAAACAGACTTATCTGAGGAATCAGCAGAAGCAGCATCCAGCAGTGAACACAATCCAAGAAGAAGTATAAACCACAAAGTGAGGCAGTATGGGAGGGAATATAAAGGGAGACAATTAGTGTAAATAGGTGACAGCTGGGAGAAGGAAAGGAGATGACAAAGTGAAACCAAAACAAAGAATTTAATGCAGGTAAAGAAGAGCATCTAACAGACCTTCTCACAGAAGTGGCGGTGACAGCCTCATGCTGTCAAAAAATCCTGCACAAGACCTCTGCAATGAGGCTTTTAATAAAAAATGGGAAGCATTACTGTTTACACAATCAGTTGCATTGATCAATCTGATTATTAGCAGGAGATCACAAATATTAGAAGATTTGAATATTGAAATAGACCAAATGAAACATCTGATAGATAAGTTACCAAAAAATAGTGAATATGATTCCTGGCAGGAGAGACTATGTAGAGGTTTGGACAAGACAGAATTAGACATAAATAATTAAAAAATGTAAAAAAAAAATCATAATTTACCACAGAAACAAACTGATAAACGGTCTGGACACCTCAACGTGATAGAACAAACAAGTAATAATAAATATAATGTATCGGTGAGTAATAAATATGAGACCTTATCTGTTCAACTTTTTTTAGACCGGACCCCCCCACACCACAAGACACGTATAAGAAACAGATCAACACACTCACCACAATTAGATCACTATGCCGGTCGTCCCCGACACACCCATACAATTTAAGACAAAAGAACACATATCTGAATCAAGAGGGGGAGATATCACCATATCCAACACCTCACTAACTACCCCCACACCTAATACCGGACCGCACTCGGTCAGACTCAAGAAGATATCACCAAAATCACTCAAATCACAATCTAAAAAGACAAGGAGAGGACAGAGAAAAAAGGGTAGACCACAAAAAATATCACTAGATCAAGACTCAAGCTCTATAGTCAACCTAAGTTCTGTAGTGTTGACTGAAGCTCAAGTTATACTACACAATAAAGGCCTACAATTTGCGCCAACAGTGAACATTAAGAAATTTGACACATATAGGTGTCCAAAAATGTATCAGGAAAATGTGTCTAAAGAAACATTTTCTAAAGAATCCAATACCTAATGACTAGAGTTGAGCGAACACCTGGATGTTCGGGTTCGAGAAGTTCGGCCAAACTTCCCGGAAAAGTTCGGGTTCGGGATCCGAACCCGACCCGAACTTCGTCCCGAACCCCATTGAAGTCAATGGGGACCCGAACTTTTCGGCACTAAAAAGGCTGTAAAACAGCCCAGGAAGGGGCTAGAGGGCTGCAAAAGGCAGCAACATGTAGGTAAATCCCCTGCAAACAAATGCGGATAGGGAAATTAATTAAAATAAAAATAAAATAAATAAAAATTAACCAATATCAATTGGAGAGAGGTCCCATAGCAGAGAATCTGGCTTCACGTCACCCACCACTGTAACAGTCCATTGTCATATATTTAGGCCCCGGCACCCAGGCAGAGGAGAGAGGTCCCATAACAGAGAATATGGCTTCATGTCAGCAGAGAATCAGTCTTCATGTCATAGCAGAGTGTGATGAATACCACCCCTCGTGCCCGCTGACGTCAACCACGTCAGCTCACGAGACCTGGTATGATCACAGGGTTTACCAAAAACGTGAAGTTACGCCCTCCAGAGGAGCACGTAAGGTCAAGTTGGTATAGTTTACACGCACACCTCCTGTCCACGCAGGCACAGAGAGGCAACAAGCTGAGAGAGCCTTTTCACTGCCGCAGTGAAAACAGCACGCCCTCAGCTCGGGTAACTGCCACCAGTTTCTCGTTTGATATAAGCCCGGTCCGCTAACGGGATTATATAGGGTCAGAAACCAACCCGCGGTAGCTTAGAACTAGGCCAAAACACGGACGTGGGGATTCGTGATCGAGATACAAGATAGCACAAGATTAAATTATAGATTTAATCGCTGTAAGAGCACACTAGATATAACACAATATACACAGACAATATATACAGTGGTCTGAGGTTACAGATACAGGTTATATGGTTACAACAGGGTTAAGCAGTGTGATAAGCAGTTACCGAGTATGATGAAAGTTCCTTTGAGATGTTCTTTTGCTGCAGTCCACATGAAGGGCCATGAACTCAGCTATTTCCTGGGTCCCTCTAAACACATGTGTAGGATGTGACCCCTCTTCAGAGAAAGACGCGCCTACTTGCTGGCACCAGACTTTTAACCTGCAGCCGGCCCCTCCCCTCCCTGCCTCAGGGGGGGACCACTCCCCCTCCTCTGGGCTGGCAGCAGATGACCCACAAAACCCTTTAGGGTTCATAGCTCCAGACCAAAGGGTCACAGGGAGATGGTTCTGGGACTAATGGACCTGCCTGGGTTCCGGCTACAAGTAGAGCCCAAACCTGGCACCGTTATGTGGTTTCTATGGGGAGATATGGGTATCTCCATACCCCGACTGTGTACTAGCAAACAAAGACCATGGGAACGTACCTCGTGGCCACTGGGACACAAATATGTATCTGGTTTGCGCCTGCGATGTCCAGGCATTTCATAATTCCTTATGAACGGTAGGTGCCAACATGTCTGGGAAGTCTCATTGATCCTGGGGAAGAGCAGATACCCACAGAAGGGGTTTTTCCTGCAGATTCAGGTGGCTCCAAACTGGTGCACAGAGGTGTAACCTTCTCCTTGAAGCCTGGACCCCCTGAGGGGTGTCTTCCTGGCCAACTGACACTCAGGTGGCTGGGGGGGGGGGTGGAAACTTATTTTGCATGTACACTGAATCATGCAAAGAGGTGCATCAAATTACAATCAGGGCTGGGGGCTTTGAAGCAGGGAAATCCTGTGGATTTCCCTACCTCTGCTGTCTGTCAGCAAATGGGGGATGTGAGGACATGGCTGACAGTAAATATTAATCCATATTCCTCACACAGAGAATCAGGCTTCACGTCACCCACCACTGGAACAGTCCATTGTCATATAATTAGGCCCCGGCACCCAGGCAGAGGAGAGAGGTCCCATAACAGAGAATCTGGCTTCATGTCAGCAGAGAATTAGTCTTTATGTCATAGCAGAGAATCATGCTTTATGTCACCCACCACTGTAACAGTCCATTGTCAGATATTTAGGCCCTGGCATCCAGGCAGAGGAGAGAGGTCCCGTAACAGAGAATATGGCTTCATGTCAGCAGAGAATCAGTCTTCATGTCATAGCAGAGAATCATGCTTCACGTCACCCACCACTGGAACAGTCCATTGTCAGATATTTAGGCCCTGGCACCCAGGCAGAGGAGAGAGGTCACATAACAGAGATTCAGGCTTCATGTCAGCAGAGAATCAGTCTTCATGTCATAGCAGAGAATCATGCTTCACGTCACCCACCACTGGAACAGTTCATTGTCATATATTTAGGCCCCGGCACCGAGGCAGAGGAGAGAAGTCCCATAACAGAGATTCAAGCTTCATTTCAGCAGAGAATCAGTCTTCATGTCATAGCAGAGAATCATGCTTCACGTCACCCACCACTGTAACAGTCCATTGTCAGATATTTAGGCCCTGGCATCCAGGCAGAGGGAAAAGGTCCCGTAACAGAGAATATGGCTTCATGTCAGCAGAGAATCAGTCTTCATGTCATAGCAAAGAATCATGCTTCACGTCACCCAACACTGGAACAGTCCATTGTCAGATATTTAGGCCCCGGCACCCAGGCAGAGGAGAGAGGTCCCATAACAGAGATTCAGGCTTCATGTCAGCAGAGAATCAGTCTTCATGTCATAGCAGAGAATCATGCTTCACGTCACCCACCACTATAACAGTCCATTGTCATATATTTAGGCCCCGACACCCAGACAGAGGAGAGGTTTATTCAACTTTGGGTTGCCCCGCAATATAATGTTAAAATGAAAATAAAAATAGGATTGAATGAGGAAGTGCCCTGGAGTACAATAATATATGGTTAAGGGGAGGTAGTTAATGTCTAATCATGCACAAGGTATGGACAGGTCCTGTGGGATCCATGCCTGGTTAATTTTTATGAACGTCAGCTTGTCCACATTGGCTGTAGACAGGCGGCTGCGTTTGTCTGTAATGACGCCCCCTGCCGTGCTGAATACACGTTCAGACAAAACGCTGGCCGCCGAGCAGGCCAGCACCTCCAAGGCATAAAAGGCTAGCTCTGGCCACGTGGACAATTTAGAGACCCAGAAGTTGAATGGGGCCGAACCATCAGTCAGTACGTGGAGGGGTGTGCACACGTACTGTTCCACCATGTTAGTGAAATGTTGCCTCCTGCTAACACGTTGCGTATCAGGTGGTGGTGCAGTTAGCTGTGGCGTGTGGACAAAACTTTTCCACATCTCTGCCATGCTAACCCTGCCCTCAGAGGAGCTGGCCGTGACACAGCTGCCTTGGCGACCTCTTGCTCCTCCACTGCCTTCGCCTTGGGCTTCCACTTGTTCCCCTGTGACATTTGGGAATGCTCTCAGTAGCGCGTTTACCAACGTGCGCTTGTACTCGCGCATCTTCCTATCACGCTCCAATGTGTCTTTGTACGTGGATCCAGCAGGGTGGAAACCCAGTATTCCGCACACGTTAAAATGTGGGCAACTCTGCTGTCGTTGCGCAGGCACTGCAGCATGTAGTCGCTCATGTGTGCCAGGCTGCCCAGAGGTAAGGACAAGCTGTCCTCTGTGGGAGGCGTATCGTCATCGTCCTGCGTTTCCCCCCAGCCACGCACCAGTGATGGGCCCGAGCTGCGTTGGGTGCCACCCCGCTGTGAACATGCTTCATCCTCATCCTCCTCCACCTCCTCCTCATCCTCGTCCTCCTCGTCCTCCAGTAGTGGGCCCTGGCTGGCCACATTTGTACCTGGCCTCTGCTGTTGCAAAAAACCTCCCTCTGAGTCACTTCGAAGAGACTGGCCTGAAAGTGCTAAAAATGACCCCTCTTCCTCCTCCTCCTCCTGGGCCACCTCCTCTTCCATCATCGCCCTAACTGTTTTCTCAAGGAGACATAGAAGTGGTATTGTAACGCTGATAACGGCGTCATCGCCACTGGCCATGTTGGTGGACTACTCTAAACAGCGCAACAGGGCACACAGGTCTCGCATGGAGGCCCAGTCATTGGTGGTGAAGTGGTGCTGTTCCGCAGTGCGACTGACCCGTGCGTGCTGCAGCTGAAACTCCACTATGGCCTGCTGCTGCTCGCACAGTCTGTCCAGCATGTGCAAGGTGGAGTTCCACCTGGTGGGCACGTCGCATATGAGGCGGTGAGCGGGAAGGCCGAAGTTACGCTGTAGCGCAGACATGCGAGCAGCGGCAGGATGTGAACGCCGGAAGCGCGAACAGACGGCCCGCACTTTATGCAGCAGCTCTGACATGTCGGGGTAGTTGTGAATGAACTTCTGCACCACCAAATTCAGCACATGCATCAGGCAAGGGATGTGCGTCAAACCGGCTAGTCCAAGAGCTGCAACGAGATTTCGCCCATTATCGCACACCACCAGGCCGGGCTTAAGGCTCACCGGCAGCAACCACTCGTCGGTCTGTTGTTCTATACCCCGCCACAACTTCTGTGCGGTGTGGGGCCTGTCCCCCAAACATATGAGCTTCAGAATGGCCTGCTGACGTTTACCCCGGGCTGTGCTGAAGTTGGTGGTGAAGGTGTGTGGCTGACTGGATGAGCAGGTGGAAGAAGAGGAGGAGGAAGCCGAGTAGGAGGAGGAGGCAACAGGAGGCAAAGAATGTTGCCCTGCGATCCTTGGCGGCGGAAGGACGTGCGCCAAACAGCTCTCCGCCTGGGGCCCAGCCGGCACTACATTTACCCAGTGTGCAGTTAGGGAGATATAGCGTCCCTGGCCGTGCTTACTGGTCCACGTATCTGTGGTTAGGTGGACCTTGCCACAGATGGCGTTGCGCAGTGCACACTTGATTTTATCGGATACTTGGTTGTGCAGGGAAGGCACGGCTCTCTTGGAGAAGTAGTGGCGGCTGGGAACAACATACTGTGGGACAGCAAGCGACATGAGCTGTTTGAAGCTGTCTGTGTCCACCAGCCTAAATGACAGCATTTCATAGGCCAGTAGTTTAGAAATGCTGGCATTCAGGGGCAGGGATCGAGGGTGGCTAGGTGGGAATTTACGCTTTCTCTCAAATATTTGTGACATTGAGAGCTGAACGCTGGCGTGTGACATGGTTGAGATGCTTGGTGTTTGCTGGGCGGCAGGTGCCAACGTTCCTCCAGAGGCGGAGGAAGAGGCCGAGGCGGCTGCAGCAGAAGAGGCCGAGGCGGCAGCAACAGAAGAGGTAGCAGGGGGAGTCTGAGTGACTTCCTTGTTTTTAAGGTGTTTACTCCACTGCAGTTCATGCTTTGCATGCAGGTGCCTGGTCATGCAGGTTGTGCTAAGGTTCAGAACGTTAATGCCTCGCTTCAGGCTCTGATGGCACAGCGTGCAAACCACTCGGGTCTTGTCGTCAGCACATTGTTTGAAGAAGTGCCATGCCAGGGAACTCCTTGAAGCTGCCTTTGGGGTGCTCGGTCCCAGATGACGGCGGTCAGTAGCAGGCTGAGTCTCTTGGCGGCGGGTGTTCTACTTTTGCCCACTGCTCCCTCTTTAGCTACGCTGTTGGCTCGGTCTCACCACTGCCTCTTCCTCCGAACTGTGAAAGTCAGTGGCACGACCTTCATTCCATGTGGGGTCTACGACCTCATCGTCCCCTGCATCGTCTTCCACCCAGTCTTGATCCCTGACCTCCTGTTCAGTCTGCACACTGCAGAAAGACGCAGCAGTTGGCACCTGTGTTTCGTCATCATCAGAGACGTGCTGAGGTGGTATTCCCATGTCCTCATCATCAGGAAACATAAGTGGTTGTGCGTCAGTGCATTCTATGTCTTCCACCGCTGGGGAAGGGCTAGGTGGATGCCCTTGGGAAACCCTGCCAGCAGAGTCTTCAAACAGCATAAGAGACTGCTGCATAACTTGAGGCTCAGACAGATTCCCTGGTATGCATGGGGGTGATGTGACAGACTGATGGGCTTGGTTTTCAGGCGCCATCTGTGCACTTTCTGCAGAAGACTGGGTGGAAGATAATGTGAACTTGCTGGATCCACTGTCGGCCACCCAATTGACTAATGCCTGTACCTGCTCAGGCCTTACCATCCTTAGAACGGCATTGGGCCCCACCATATATCGCTGTAAATTCTGGCGGCTACTGGGACCTGAGGTAGTTGGTACACTAGGACGTGTGGCTGTGGCAGAACGGCCACGTCCTCTCCCAGCACCAGAGGGTCCACTAACACCACCACGACCATGTCCGCGTCCCTTACTAGATGTTTTCCTCATTGTTACCGTTCACCACAATAAGAAAAATATTATTTGGCCCAATGTATTGAATTCAAATTCAGGCCTTTTTTTACAGACACCTAACACTATCTGGCTATCTATTTAGGTACCGTATTACACTAATAAAGGCACAGCAGTAACGACAGATTTAGCTCAATATAAATTTGAGGCCTAGTATTTAGACGCTGGATGACAGGTATGCGTTTACGGACAGAATTAGAATTGGAAATGCACGGTAGCGTGTGAAGTTATTGTGGATGACCCTATCAGCACCTTGAATCTAATATACCCTTTTAGGGATAGATTTAAAGTAGGTCTGATACAGCAGAAACCACTAATTTAGGAAATTGCTAAATTTGGAATTGTATTTCAACCCAGAACAAAAACTGTGCTTTGACGGACACTAAATAACTTGCACCAGCCATCAGCAATAACCACAGATTTAGATGGATGTAAATTTGAGGCCTATTATTTAGGCGCTGGGTGAAAGGTATACGTTTACAGACAGAATTAGACTTGGAAATGCACAGTAGCGTGTGTGTGAAGTTATTGAGAATGACCCTATCTGCACCTTGAATCTAATATACCCTTTTAGGGATAGATTTAAGTAGGTCTTATACAATAGAAAACACTAATTTAGGAAATTGCTAAATTGGGAATTGTATTTCAACCCAGAACAAAAACTGTGCTTTGACGGACACTAAATAACTTGACCAGCCACAGCAATAACCACAGATTTAGATTAATGTAAATTTGAGGCCTATTATTTAGGCACTGGGTGACAGGTATACGTTTACAGTCAGAATTAGACTTGGAAATGCACAGTAGCGTGTTTGTAAAGTTATTGAGAATGACCCTATCTGCACCGTGAATCTTATGTACCCTTTTAGGGATAGATTTAAAATAGCTCTGATACAGCAGAAAACACTAATTTAGGAAATTGCTAAATTGGGAATTGTATTTCAACCCAGAACAAAAACTGTGCTTTGACGTTCACTAAATAACTTGACCAGCCACAGCAATAACCACAGATTTAGATGGATGTAAATTTGAGGCCTATTATTTAGGCGCTGGGTGAAAGGTATACGTTTACAGATAGAATTAGACTTGGAAATGCACAGCAGCGTGTGTGTGAAGTTATTGAGAATGACCCTATCTGCACCTTGAATCTAATATACCCTTTTAGGGATAGATTTAAAGTAGGTCTGATACAGCAGAAAACACTAATTTAGGAAATTGCTAAATTGGGAATTGTATTTCAACCCTGAACAAAAATATATCCTTTGCCAGACAGCAGACAGTATTACAATTGCTGGCCACAGCTGAAACACCAGATTTAGGGTACTGCTATTTTGGCAATTGTATTTCAACTCTCAATAAAATAGCAAGCACAGCCAAGCCCCTGATGTAGGATATAGCCAAAAAATAACCACACTATTGATGGTTAAATGCACTCGGTGACAGCTTGCCCCTGATGTAGGATATAGCCAAAAAATAACCACACTATTGATGGTTAAATGCACTTGGTGACAGCTTGCCCCTGATGTGGGATATAGCCAAAAAGTAACCAGACTATTGATGGTTAAATGTAATTGGTGACAGCTTGCCCCTGATGTGGGATATAGCCAAAAAATAACCACACTATTGATGGTTAAATGCACTTGGTGACAGCTCGCCCCTGATGTAGGATATAGCCAAAAAATAATCACACTATTGATAGTTAAATGCACTTGGTGACAGCTTGCCCCTGATATGGGATATAGCCAAAAAATAACCACACTATTGATGGTTAAATGTACTTGGTGGCAGCTTGTGCTGGCGCACCACAAGACACAAAATGGCCGCCGATCACCCCAGAAAAAAGTGACTGAAAAACGCTCTGGGCAGCCTAAAAACAGTGAGCAATTGAATAGGAGCAGTTCAATGAATCACAGCTGTAGATCGATCACTGACTTAAGTGTTTTTGATGAGTAAACCCCTGCCTAGTGGCTAATTTCGCCCTAACAGCAGCAGCTGCATCCTCTCCCTATACTGTTCAGAGCAGAGTGACGTGCAGTGCTACGTGACTCCAGCTTAAATAGAGGCTGGGTCACATGCTGCACTGGCCAATCACAGCCATGCCAATAGTAGGCATGGCTGTGATGGCCTCTTGGGGCAAGTAGTATGACGCTTGTTGATTGGCCTTTAAAAAAGCGCCAAGAAAGCGACGAACACCGAACCCGGACTTTTACGAAAATGTTCAGGTTCGGGTCCGTGTCGCGGACACCCCAAAATTCGGTACGAACCCGAACTATACAGTTCCCTACTAATGACCCATTAGAACCTGGAGATGTAATGTTTCAACATACTGAATTGAAAAATAAATCTAGGAAATTCCCAAGAAACGAGATTAGCCACGAAATGGCCACGTTTCAAAGATGTGTAGAAAATGATCTACGAAAATTTTTAAATAAAAGGATATATAAAGGAAATCTGTCATGTAGGGAAATTCAAGCGATAAAACAGATACAACAATGGGGCAATATTCCAATACGGCCCGCAGATAAAGGTGGCGCTATAGTTTTCTTGGATACTCAACATTACAATAGTGAGTGTCTAAGACAACTCTCAGATAAGACCACATACCTGAAATTAAAGGGAGACCTCTTGGATGCATTTAGCAGAGAAATAACTAGTATTTGTAATAGGGGTCTAAAACAAGGGATCCTGTCTAAACAAGAATATATGTTTATCTTGGGTGGGAGGGGCTGGGATATGGCCTTTAGTTTTATAATGGCAGCGGGGCCCGGTGTAGTCACTGTATTCTATTGCATCTGGCCCCGCTCACTGTACTAAAGGTATCTGTAACTGCAGGCAGGCAATGGTTAACTATAGATATGTTCGATCCAGCACTGAGCAGCTTGTACTTACGATCATAGCAGGCTGGATGCTGGAACCAGGAGGCTGGGCGAGCGGGTACTAGCAACATAACTTCCTACGTCACGTGCCTGCTCTGCCCACTTTATGAATGAAGCAGGCAGCGCAGGCATGTGACGTAGGAAGTTACGCTGCCAAGTGCCCGCCCGCCCAGCCTCCTGCCTCCAGCGTCCAGCCTGCTATGATCGTAAGTACAGGCTGCTCAGTGCTGGATCGAACATATGTATAGTTAACCATTGCCTGCCTGCAGTTACAGATACCATTAGTACAGTGAGCGCGTCCCGGTGTAATGGAATACAATGACTGCACTGAGCCCCCGCTGCCATTTAAAACTAGTGTAGATGCAAACCCCCAGCCCCTGTATTGGGGGTTATTCACAGTGGCTGACACTGTTATGGGGGGGATCTGTGGATGTCAAATAGCATAAGATGCTATTTATCTGTCATCCACAGATCCCTCCCATAGCAGTGTCATGCCATCCACAGATGCCCCCATAACAGTGCCATCCACAGACGCCTCCATAACAGTGTCAGCCACAGACCCCCATAACAGTGCCAGCCACAGACCCCCATAACAGTGCCAGCCACAGACCCCCATAACAGTGCCAGCCACAGACCCCCATAACAGTGCCAGCCACAGACCCCCATAACAGTGCCATCCACAGACCCCCATAATAGTGTCATTCACAGGCTACCATTAGTTCAAAGCCCACCAAAAGCACACCTTTTGGTTCAATTTTTTTTTTTTCTTATTTTCCTCCTCAAAAACCTAGGTGCGTCTTATGGGCCGGTGCGTCTTATAGGGTGAAAGATACGGTAGGTGATACTGGCCTAGTGGTTGGTTGATGATGGATGACTTGGCTGTAGTCCCTTACCTTACAGCAGTGTCTGCAGATGCTGAAGTGCTGTCTGGAATCTCAAGGCACTTGAGGACAACTGAAGTAGTTTTCTCTGAAAAATTCTGAAACAGGAGCAGGAGCTCTACAGTGTGCTTCCTCTCCTCTCTGTGTCCACACAGGAATTCCCCCTTTTTGCAGGAAGGAGGGCCAGTAGACTTGTATCAAGAGGGGAGGAACAATGTGGTTAGCCCAGTTCCTGCCAACGTTTGCCATCCATTCCTTGCTGGTAACTACAGCCAGAAGCAAACAATTAAATACACAATGCAAAACAATATACAATTTTAGTACCATCAGGTCTGGGGTACTACACTAGGACACATCTCTCTGCTTTAAGGCATTAAGGGACAGCAGACACATGACAAACCAGGAATTTAAGCATGAGGATAAGAGGAAACTGCAAATCTGCAAATTAGGTAGGTTTGAAAAAATATATATGAAGCATCCCAGCAGAAATGGGAGCTAGAGTAATTTATGAAAATCTTAGGAGTGAAATGTGGCTTATGGCACAAATCATGGTGCAAACAACTTTGCCACAAAAATTTTCAACTTTTCCTTGCACTTATATTAATAATAAATAAATAAATAATAATAAATAAATAAAATACTAAGAGTATAAAAGAAAGATAGGAGTGGTTTTCAGGAAGTGTATCTAGTTTCCAAGTATTAGACTTATTTATTGAGAAGAAAGTCAAAACATAGTGCAAATATTGGTGCAACTTGAGGCATAGATTTCAGTTTCTGACTATTATTAAAAGTATGCCAAATTTATTAAGAAATATGCATCTTTAAATAAATTACATGCAAATCACTTCATGTTTTATATATGAATTCAGAGCCGTATGACTCCATATAACCCAAAGAATGTATTTAATATCATAATATGTAAAGTGTAGAGCTGTTCTATATATTTAAAGGGGTTATCCAGAAAAATATATTTATGACTTATCCTCAGCATAGATCATCAGTATTAGACCTGCAGGGGTGCAACATTCAGGACCCCCACTGATCAGCTGTTAAAAGAGGCCATGAGCGCCGCAGCTTCTTCCTAAGGCAGTGACATCACCGTACATCGGTTGCATGGCCTAGTTGCTACTCAGCCCTATTCAAGTCAATAGGGCTGAGCTGCAATACCAAGCACTGCCACTATACAATGTATGTTCTTGAAAAGATGTTGGGGCCTGCTTCATTAACGAGTCACAGCGGCTTTCTGATACAGCTAATCACCAGGGTTTCCCGGGACTTCGAACCCCACTGATGTGATAATGATGACCTATCCTGAGGATAAGTCAAAAATATATTTTTCTGAATTACCCCTTTAATGAAGAAAATAAAAGACAAGAGTCATATGCCTTTAAGTGATATGAACAAATACAGTATAACAACTTGTTTCAAATAAATCCAATAAATGAATTTACATCTAACACGCATATGGTGCTTTGGCTTAGGCGTTCTGTTTTTTTTTATATATTCATTGACAAATTCATATTCTTGTTAAGATTAATTTGACCACCTGCACTCCAAAGCTGGCTTATGGAAATTATGATGAGCATATTCAAACGCATCTTCAACCTAAAATTAATATAAGATACCAGAACTCCGTGTTTTTATTTTTATTTTAGTTATGTAATGTACTTTATTTGTGTTAAAGAGGTTAAAGTGACCCTCCGGTTCAAGAATAAAAATTCACATTGACTGGGAAAAGAACACTTACCTGGTGACTTCTTTTTCATATTTTATTAGCTACAGATCCACCAAATCCTGGGCTTCTCTTTTGCCATGAAAGATGGCTGCACCGCTTCTCAGACTGCTTGATACATACGGTACTCTGCATTTGGTAGCCCAAGAAACTTCCTGCTGCCCTTGAGGGCTAATCCAAATGCAACAGGAACCATGTTGGTCTATCGATGAACAGAGTGCTTCAGGCAGTCTAAGAGGAGGTGTGGTCATCTTGGATGGCGGACAAGGAGCCGAGAATTAGTGGATCTGCAGATCCACAGAGATGAAAAGTGTTCTGTTACCCAGTTAATGTAAAAAAAAAATCTTGAAGGGTCATTTTAATTACTTAACCCTTTCATGGCCAAGGGTCATTGATGCCCCAGTGTCCAGGTCAAATTTTATAAATCTGACATGCATCACTTTATGTGGTAATAGCTTTGAACACTTTTATTTATCCAAGTCATTCTGAGATTGTTTTCTCGTGACACATTCTACTTCATGACAGTCATACATTTTAGTCAATATATTTCACCTTTATTTATGAAAAAATCCCAAATTTACCAAAAAGTTTGAAAAATTCGTAATTTTCAAAATTTCAAGAAAGTGATTCCTCATAAAACATTTATAACTTAACATTCCCCATATGTCTACTTTATGTTGGCATCATTTTGGAAATGTAATTTTTTTTTTTTAGTACATTAGAAGGCTTAGAAGTTTAGAAGCAATTCTTAAAATTTTTAAGACAATTTCTAAAACCCACTTTTTAAGGACCAGTTCAGTTCTTAAGTCACTTTGTGGCTTACATAGTGGATACCCCCATAAACGACCCCATTGTAGAAACTACACCCCTCAAGTTACTCAAAACTGATTTTACAAACTTTGTTAACCCTTTAGGTGTTCCACAAGAATTAAAGGAAAATGGAGATTACATTTCTAAATTTCACTTTTTTGGCAGATTTTCCATTTTATTAAATTTTTTTCTTTCACACATTGAGAGTTAACAGCCAAACAAAACTCAATATTTATTACCCTGATTCTGCGGTTTACAGAAACACCCTACATGTGGTCATAAACTGATGTAAGGGCACACGGCAGTGCGCAGAAGAAAAGGAGCGCCGCATGGTTTTTGGATTTTGCTGGACTGGTTTTTAGATGCCATGTCCCATTCAAAGCCCTCCTGATGCACCCCTACAGTAGAATCTCCCAAAAAATGACCCTATTTTGGAAACTGGGGGATAAGGTGCCAGATTTATTAGTACTATTTTGGGGTACATATGATTTTTAATTGCTCTATATTAATTTTTTTGTGAGGCAAGGTAACCAAAAATGGCTGTTTTGGCACCGTTTTGTTATTTTTAATATTTTACAAGATTCATCTGACAGGGTAGATCATGTGCTATTTTTTATAGAGCAGGTTGTTACAGACGCTATGATATCAAATATGTTTACTTTGTTTGTTTGTTTGTTTCAATTTTAAATAATAAAGCATTTTGGAAAAAGAAATTATGTTTTTGTGTGTCCATTTTCTGAACGCCATATTTTTTTATTTTTTTGCCGATTGTCTTGTGCAGAGGCTCATTTCTTGCAGAAAGAATTTAGGATTTTATTGGTACCATTTTTGTGTACATAGGATTTTTTGATCATTATTACACTTTATGACCAAAAAATTGTCTGTTTTGGAAAAGTTTTTATTAATTTATTTTTACAGCGTTCATCTGAGAGGTTAGGTCATGTGTCAGTTTTATAGAGTAGATCGTTACGGACGTGGCAATACCTAATATGTCTACTAATATGTCGCTTGGTGTTGCACTTTTTGTGATGTAAGGTGAAAAAAATGCATTTTGGCACAGTTTTTATTTTTTACGGTGTTCACCTGAGGGGTTAGGTCATGTGATATTTTTATCGAGCATGTTGTTACGAACGTGCCAATACCTAATATGTACAGTTTTTCTTTTTATTTCACTTTAACGCAATAATGGCATATTTGAAATAAAAAAATGATGTTTTAGTGTCTCCATGTTCTGAGAGCTATAGTTTTTTTTTATTTTTTGAGCGATTTTCTTATGTAGGGTCTCATTTTTTGCGGGATGAGGTGACGGTTTTATTGGTACCATTTTGTGGGACATACGCCTATTTTATCGCTCGGTGTTGCACTGTTTGTCTGTGTAAGGTGACAAAAATGGCTTTTTTTTACACAGTTTTTAATTTTTATTTTTTATTGTGTTTATCGGACAGGGTCGATCATGTGATATATTTATAAATACTGTCGTTACGGACGCAGTGATACCTAATATGTGTATTTTTTTTTCTTTTTCATTTTTAATATTACATTTTTATTTATTTATCTTTTATTATTTTTACTTTTTTTTATCAAGTCCCACTTGGATC
Source organism: Bufo gargarizans (assembly GCF_014858855.1). Lineage (NCBI taxonomy): Eukaryota > Metazoa > Chordata > Amphibia > Anura > Bufonidae > Bufo > Bufo gargarizans. The sequence continues at coordinate 607,165,591 of NC_058082.1, forward strand.
TTGAATATCCAGTGGGGCTCATGGCTGTACTATACTTTGCAATGCTTTTGCATTGCAAAGTACAATACTATCAAATGTCCTGTAGATGGCAACACCGGGCGCTTTTGAAAAGCATCCTGTTGCCATGGCAACCATCGGGCGCTGCCATCACAGCACGGCAGCCCCGATGGTTGAGAGAGGGAGCCCCCTCCCTCTATTAACACTATGGATGCCGCTACTGCGGCATCTAAGGGGTTACAGCAGAGGGTCAGCATACAGCTGACACTCGCTGCTCATGTCGGCGGCTCAGGAATGGAGCTGCCGACATCAAATAAAGCAGGGGGACTGCATCAGGGGCAGGAGGCATAGATATAGGGGCAGCACTGTAAAGGGGGGGCATGGCCAGCAGGAGGGGGCACATTTGGGGACAGGATGCATGCATGGGGGACCGCATCAGGGGTACAATACATGGATGGGGGGCTCACAGGAGGGGTGGGGGGGTTGGAGGCACACAGGAAGGGGGCAAGGATCGTGGTCGTGCTTGCACAATATAGAAAAACACATTAGCCTATGTGCACTCCCTTGGTCCCAGCCACCAGAGAGGCTGATTTTTTAATATGCTATTAGATGATTTTCAGTTTGTATCCCTCATCAGTTAGTAAGGGCAGAGTCCAGCTACATGTGCACATTTCTCTCTCTAGAAAGAGGAAGAAATACATTAATATCCATCCTTAACTTTCCTTTAAATTTGTTAAAGGGGTTGTCTGGGACATATAAAAATCCATCAGAAAACAAGTATTGTGATAAAATAATAAAATATTATCTAATCCAACTGGAAAATTAATTGACCCTGCAGCACCACTGCTCCAGTGCTCATTGTGGTCTCTGTTGCTCCTGTAAGTGATGATGTTGCAATAACCTTCATGTTCGCACTGCTGCCAATCAATGTCTGCTGCAGTCATCATGTATGGGTAGTCACTAGAGATGAGCGAATCGAAGCTGACGAAGTGGAATTCAATCCAAATTTAAGGCAAAATTTGATTTGCAACTAATGCGAATTTCCATGCACTTTGTGGTAACTAATTGCCATTTTTCCTAAAATGGCAGCTACACGTGTGAGGACATGAGGGAACTCTGGTAAAGCGGGATGACCCATAATTCCCTGCATGCAGCCAGCCAGCCCTGTGATGTCACAGCCCTATAAATACGGTGGCCATCTTGGATTCAGACATTTTCCAGTGATCAGAGTGCAGGGACAGACGTGAGAAGGTGCTAGGGACAGCATTAGGAAAAACCTAATTGTGACAAAAAAAACTGAAAATCGATTTATAAGTGTTGGGAAAGGAGAGGGAGGAATCATTTCACAGCATCTTAGTGCAGGGAGAGACGTCAGAAGGCGCTAGGGAGAGTGCTAGAAAAGCGATTTAGCCATTATAAAGCTCTGTTATTCCAGCAATTTGTTCTTGGGGTGCAAGTGCTATGTTGAAAAGCCTTTAGTGGCTTATATCTGTGGAAAAAGAAAAATATATACAGTACGCAGTTCACTTCAGCAGTTATATATGGTGAAAGTGTTTAATGGCGTATTTCAGTACAAAAAGAAAAATATATACGCAGTTCACTTCTGCAGCTATATGTGTTGAAAGCGTTTAGTGGCGTATTTCATTTAAAAAAGAAAAATATATTCCCTGTTCACTTCTGTGGCTATATGTGGTAAAAGTGTTTAGTGGCGTATTTCATTACAAAATGAAAAATATATACACAGCTCACTTCTGCAGTTATATGTGGTAAAAGCATTTAGTGACGCATTTCAGTACAAACAGAAAAATATCTACGCAGTTTGCTGTTGCAGTCATTTGCGGTAAAAGCGTTTAGTGGCCCATTTCAGGACAGAAAGAAAAATATATACACACTTCACTGTTACAGTTTTTTAATATATGCACTTCACTGTTGCAGTTATTTGTGGTGAAAGCGCTTAGTGGCCTATTTCAGTACAGAAAGAAAAATATATGCTCCACAGACAGGATCCGTTTTTTATGGGTTATTGTTCTGACGGATCAGAGGAAGGGCAAATTAATCAGTGACGTCAACACAAACTTACTGCTGACACCCTCTCCACTCTGTCGGGGGGATCTACTTGTATAAGCGTTTAATAGAACAGGTTCTGATAACATCTATGCGTAATCAGCTGGCAACGGTGTAAAAGGAGTGTGATTCTTCTTGGTGCTAACATCGACCTGTAAGGCTGAGTTCATACTTGAGTTATGTGGTCAGTTTTGGCCCCGTGACTGCCCAAATAAGTGAAGTGTGCAGTGATTCTAAGTGTAACACCTGTCATCTGCATGTCATACTGACTCACAGTATTATTTCAATACCAAAGCAGACCCCCCTATGCGTGTTACTCCAAGGCACAGTGTTCTACACCACTGTAAAGGCTCTCTGCAGACAGGAAATAGCTGTTTTTTTAAATGTAATTCACTGCAAATAAATTCAGATCGAACAAAATTTTTCCCGAAAAAACAGTGAACCAGTGAATTTAATTTTTAAAAAATTTGCTCATCTCTAGTAGTCACAACATGATTATGAAGGACAGCAACACAGAGGGACGCTGGAAGGAGCACCAGAGTGGTGGCACTTGAGTGGAGAGGTATTTTCCAAAAATGGTGCAAAATACTTATCTTTGTCTTTGTTTTCTCTCATAGAAAGCTAACAGATCCTACAAGTCAGAGGGATCTATCAAGATTCATTGGGATGCCATGATTCACCTTATAAATAGAAGTTAGGGCAGTATAAAAAGACCACACTATACACTGTATGGACAAAGGCATTGGTACACATTACAGCTACTGAACCTTTTATGACATCCCATTTTAAATTCAGAGGCATTAATATAGAGTTAATTCCTCCTTTGCAGCTAAAGTAGTTTCCACTCTTGAGAAGGCTTTTTGCAAGGATTCAGAGTGTGTCTGTGGGAATTTTTGCTCATTCATGCAGCACAGCATTTGTGAAGTCAGACACTAATGTTGGACGAGAGGGCCTGTCTCCGTTCTAATTCATCACAAAAAGGCTTTGATGGTGTTCAGTAGCATTAGGCGATTCGAAGCATCTAAAGTGAAATTCGATCTAAAGTTTGGGAGAAAATTCGGTTTGCCATGAATCCGAATTTCCTTGTGCTTCGTGGTGACAAATAATTTTTTTTTCTAAAATTGCTGCTGCATGTGTTACAAAGTGAAAGAAAGAAGCCCGGGAATGTGATATGACCCATAATGCCATGCAGCCAGCCAATCCGCAGATAGCCATCCCCTATGATGTCGCAACCCTATAAAAGCCTCATCCCGCCCAGTCTCCGCCATTTCCCTGTAAGCTGAACTTAAAAATTTGTTTCCAATGTAGTATTAATAACTAAACAATTACATAATAAACACATTGCATTGTCTACTTACCACCAGGACAATAAGATGATCTGGTCTCTGGCTCTTGGTCTGGCTCTGGGGACTCCCTTGTCACTCTCTCCCCCCCCCCCCCCCCTTGTCACTCTCTTCTCCCCCCTCCCTTGTCACTCTCATTATTCCCCCCCTCCCTTGTCACTCTCATTATCCCCCCCCTCCCTTGTCACTCTCATTATTCCCCCCCTCCCTTGTCACTCTCATTATTTCCCCCCTCCCTTGTCACTCTCACTATCCCCCCTCCCTTGTCACTCTCATTATTCCCCCCCTCCCTTGTCACTCTCATTATTCCCACCCTCTCCCTTGTCACTCTCATTATTCCCCCCCTCCCTTGTCACTCTCATTATTCCCCCCCTTGTCACTCTCATTATTCCACCCCCCTCCCTTGTCACTCTCATTATTCCCCCTCCCTTTTCACTCTCATTATCACCCCCCCCCCTTGTCACTCTCATTATCCCCCCTTCCTGTCAGTCCGGCCGGGTACAGGAAACAAAAGCTCCTGTACCGCGGACCGAACAGAGCTCGGCCACGCTACATTAACAACAGCACAGAGCAGACACAGCAGGCAGGATTCTTTAGAGCGACAAGCACTCAGCCTCAGCTGCTCAGGCGGCGCAGCATGAGGGGCGCCGCCGGCCGGCCGCCCGAACTTATATAATCAACGGGCGCCCCCTGCTAAATGGCGCCCTAGGCGACTGCCTAATTCGCCTTACTGGTGGCGCCGGCCCTGTCCACATGCACCACAAAGGCATCCTACACAAGGAACATATCGTTGAGCAGTTCACCCATATTTGCCACTATATTTTTGTGATTTTGTTTTATATGTATTGAATGTGCCTTTACCTGGCATTTAAACATTATTTTGCACCTGGTAGCTTCCATCACACCATCTGATATGGGTGTGGCTTACAGTCTTGCTTTGTTACATTGCATTAGTTGTCCTGCTATGCGGTTGTGTGGAAGCTTGGCTGTGAGCTGGATTTCATCACCTTCAGACCGTGTTCACACCATAGTTAGTGCAGTGGTAGGACCCCATGCCATGCTGAGAGACCGTGACGTGGTGCATGATGTTCCTGACAGGAATATATTGGCAAAAGTCTCAGCTTTTAATATCTGCTTGTATGGCTAGCTAGTATAGTCAGTGGCATTTTCTCTGTGATTTATATTATATTTTCATCCGCACAATGCTCTGTTTTGTGTAGGATGCTTTTGTGGTGCATGTGGACCGTGCCGGCATCCTCCATTTTACGCATTTTTTGCTGGGGATTGTCGTTTGCTGCGGTCCACATGCGGGGATGGTATTTGGGGGACTGCTCCCCCAATGAAAAACACTTGTATGGCTAGCTAGTATAGTCAGTGGCATATCCGTTTGGTGCATTTTGTCTGTGATTCACTGGAGTACAGGCCCCAAAAATTAGGCATTCACCTGACAGAAAAGAACTTGTGATGATGTGGCTGAAGGTATATTAGGCGGCCACTGGATAAAAGTTTTACTGTAGGCCAGTACAGGCCCCAAAAATTAGGCATTCACCTGATAAAAAAGAACTTGTGATGAGGTGGCTGGAAGTACATTAGGCGTTCACTGGATAAAGATTTTACTGTAAACAAGTACAGGCCCCCAAAATTAGGCATTCACCTGACAGAAAAGAACTTGAGATTATGTGGCTGGAGGTACATTAGGCGGTCACTGGATAAAAATGTTACTGCAGGCGACTGGAGTACAGGCCCAAAAAATTAGACATTCACCTGACAGAAAAGAACTTGTGATTATGTGTCTGGAGGTACATTAGGCGGTCACTGGATAACATTTTTACTGTATGCCAATGGAGTACAGGCCCCAAAAACCAGGCATTCACCTGACAGAAAAGGCCTTTTATGCCGCTGTATATACATAAGACAAGGACTATTCTATGTTCTGGGTGGTGGCTGATATGTGTGGGTTGGCATGAGGAAATTCAATTACATGTGGTCGTCACAGGTGTTGAATTCCTCCGACATCCATGCCTCATTCATTTTTAGAAATGTGAGGTAGTCCACACTGTAATGAGCTAGGCGAGTGCGCTTATCGGTCACGATGCCCCTGCTGAGCTGAATGTTCTTTCGGACAGGACACTCGACGAGGGGCAAGCCAAGAGTTCCATGGCAAATTTTGCCAGCTCTGGCCAAAGGTCAGGCCTGCACACCCAGAAGTCCAGGCGTTGCTCGCTTCTCAGAGCATCCACATTGGCCGTTAACCCGATGTAGTCAGACACCTGTCGGTCTAGGCGTTCCCTGAGGCTGTATCTGGGGGGCGGCTTTCGATGGGTTGGCTGAAAGAATGATCTCATATCCGAAGTGACCAACACATCTTCAAACTGCCCTCTTCTTGCAGGCACGGTATGATTGGTACTCGCACATATTTCGCTGTGGGTGGAAATTCCTCTGCCAGATCCCGCAACTAGTGATTGAAGAACATCTGCCGGTACGGTTCACGAATGCGACCAAATGTTTGCGAACCGCAAGTTCACGGAGGGTCTCATTCATTTTAATGGCAGGCGAACCTGAAACACCTTCAGCTCATATTTGCAGCCAAGTAATAATTACTAGAAGTGCACAAATAGTCCCACAACATGGACAGTGACATACCAGATGTATTATTTGAATTTGCGATCTTCATTTATTATTTTTTTCAATGCAAAATATCGGCGATATAATTTTCGCGTACGCGCATGCGCACACCAGTGATAATTATTTTTTCCAAAACCGTTTGTCACTGTGTGTAGCAGAGGGAATGCAGCAAAATCGCAAACAAATGCTGCAGTACCCAAATGCACTATATAGAAAGTATAATATTGGTTTATAACACCCCGCTTCAATCATTTTTTTTGGGGGGGGGGGGGGGGGGACTGGTATATCACACCAGTTATAATTATTTTTTTTCCAATACTGTTTGTCACTGTGTGTAGCCGAGGGAATGCAGCAAAACCGCAAACAAATGCTGCAGTACCCAAATGCACTATATAGAAAGTATATTATTGGTATATAACACCCCGCTTGTATCAGTTATTTTGGGGGGGCGACTGGTATATCACACCAGTTATAATTATTTTTTCTAATTGCGTTTGTCACTATGTGTAGCTGCATTATCGCTGTCGAACCGCTCACCACTGCTGCACAATACAAATCCACTATAATATATTTTGTATGTTAGAAAGTAAATTATAAGTGTTTTACACCCCTCTGTACTGCACACCTATCAATAGTACACCTATACCAGTCCTTAAAAGGACTTTTGTGGACCTATTTGATGGCGTTTGTGTCCCTAACAGTCTGTCCCTGCTCCACACAGCAACCTTTCCCTACACTGACAAAAGACTGAATGTAAAATGGCGGCCAGATCGGGTCTATTTATAAGGTAGAGGGTATGTCCATGTGCTGAAACGTCTGAATTATCTGTCCTGTACCACCTGATGGATGTGTCATTGGTCAAAGGTCAATGTAAAAGAATATGGCGGGCGCGAATATCGCCATATCTTCGCATGTTTGGTGAATCGTGAAGGAGCAAAGTTCGCCGCGAACCGACCGCCGGGCAAACTGCATGGCCATCTCTACCCCCAACAGCAGAATGCAACATCTCTCGCAGCAAGCCCTGGAAATGCTGCATTCTGAAAGCCCTCCCTGATGCTGGTAACTTGTCCTCTATTTTGTGTTTGTACCGGGGGTCAAAGTACGTTGCCACCCAATACCTGTCCTTGCCCTTTATTCTTTTTATACGGGTGTTCCCATTTGCACTAAATTGGAAGCGGTGGATCGGCCTGGCTCCTACTCATCGCTCCCAGGAGAATGCCGTCCTCAGTCTCCTCCCCCGAGCCACGGACAACACCTGGGATCCCAGAAAAGTCCCCCTCCAACCCTGCTCTTCTTGCTCCTCCTACTTCTCCCCCGAGCCACCTTCCTCCTCTGACTCCTCTTCAGACTCCTGTTGACTTGTCTCAGATAGAGTAGCCTCCCCTGGGAATTCAGCATTGCGACTTCCTCATCTTCCAGCTCCTGCTCCTTGATGGCTTGATCAATGACACAATGCAATGCACGCTCCAGAAAGAAGGCGTAAGGTACGATGTCACTGATGGCGCCCTGGCTGTGACTGACCAGTTTGGTGATCTCATCAAATCACTGCAGAAGCCTGCATGGGTTGCACATGAGCAGCCACTGGCGCAGTGAAAAGAAACCAAGCTTCCAAGAACCTGTCCTGCTGCAGAGTTCGTGCAGGTAGTCGTTAATGGCAAGTTGCTGCTGGAGCAGCCTATTAAGCATATACAAGGTGGAGTTCCAGCGTGTCGGGCTGTCACAAATTAGACATCTGACGGGCAAGTGGTGTCGCCGCTGAACTTCAGCAAGGCGAGCCATGGCCGTGTAAGACCTTCTAAAATGAGCAGAGATTTGCCTGGCCTGCCGTAAGATGTCCTGGACCCCAGGATATTTGGCAACGAATCTCTGCACGACTAAGTTCAGGACGTGTGCCATGTATGGCACGGGTGTCATTTTGCCCTGTTTCAGCACGCTCAGCAGATTGGCACCGTTGTCGCACACCACTTTACCAACTGTCAAATTGAGCAGGGTTAGCCACTGATCGGCCTGTGACTGCAGAGCTAAAAGCCGTGCAGGTGTGGATCTTGGCTTCCAGGCACAACAGCCGCAGAACAGCATGGCAACATCTCGCCTTGGACGTCGAATAGGTTCTAGGGAGCTTGGGGGGAGCATTGGAAGAGGCAGTAGCAGTGGAAAAGGAGGAGTCAGTCAAGGAGGAGATGGAGGATGGAGTGGGAGGAGGAGGAGAAGAGGCAGGCCTGCATGCAATCCTTGGCATTATCACCAAATCCACACGGGAGCCCGGGGTTACATGCTTGATGGTCGTTAGAAGGTTCACCCAGTAGGCAGTAAAAGTTATGTACCTTCCCTGCCTGTGTTTGCTAGACCATGTGTCTGTGGTCAGATGTATCTTGGCACTAACACTGTGTGCCAGAAATATATTCACTTGCCGCTAAACGTGGCCATATATCTCTCTGGGAGAAATATTTCCTTCCAGGGACCTTCCATTGAGGTGTGCCAATGGCCACAAATTTTCTAAAGGCCTCCGAGTCAACGAGTTTATATGGCAGTAGTTGGCAGGCTAGCAGTTCCGACAAGCCAGCGGTCATCCGTTGGGCAATAGGGTTATCCGGCGTCATCAACTTTTTACGCTCAAGCATTTGGGCCACGGAAGCCTGCCTTGTGTCAGATGAACACGACGAAGGCACGGTGGAAAGAAGTGGAGTGGGTGACAAATGGGAGGAGAAGGAGAAGAGGCAGGACGTGGAGCGCCGGGAGTGTGGCTTTGTGGTTGTGACAGCGTTGCTCTCACTGGACTCGGTAATGGGAGGCCAGGTGCCTTCTTAACTTTATTGATAATGTATAAGAAATACATACATGATGATAAAAGGCAGCCAATACTTGACACCAACCCTAAGGTAATTAATCTATCGGATAAAGAATTGTCTAAAGCACAACTAGATGTATTAAGTCTTGGTCTATCATTCGTTCCATCTGATTATTTTGATTGCTTCACAGTAATAAAAGATCTCAATCTCTTCGCTCAAAAGCAGATTTTTAAAAAGATGTTTTTTACCAAGGAGGTGTCGCAAGGACTTCTTACTACGACACAAGAGAAGGAAGCAGTCACAATTTTGGAGGAACTGATGGAGGAGCAGGAACCAAAGGCAGATGAGCCTTGCGGTAAGTTTCCATCTTCTCTTCTACCAAAGTCAACGAGGTCTCCTGCATTAAATTTGTATCCCAATGTCCATGCCTTTGTACAGCTTGTCACTCGAGATCTTCATAAAATCTCGGCTACTTTTCCAGCTAGATTGAACTACCTGACTTTTATACAGAGAAAAGTTGTCAAAGAACTACAAAAAATTTAGGATTTGGTGTTCAAACCCGCCAACAAAGGCGGTAATGTGGTAGTCTGGCCTAGAGATGCATATGAAAAGGAAGCATACAGGCAACTCAGGGATCCCACCTGCTATAAACGATTGACCTTTAACCATAGCGAACAGTACAAACGAGAACTGGGTGCTCTCATGGAATGTGCTGGGGTCAATGGTATCATCACTAAAAAGAAAGTCCAAAGCCTTGTCCCTGAATATCCTAAAGTGGAGTGCCTGTATCTACTCCCTAAAATTCATAAAAATGGGACATGTCCTCCCGGACGTCCCATTGTATCCGGGAAGGGCAATCTGTGTGAACCAGCTTGCAAATTCATTGACTTTATATTGCAGCCCCTCGTGGAACAACTTCCATTGATTGTGAAGGATACAACTGATTTTCTACGTCGTCTTAATGATCTGCACCTCAAATCGGTCATGTGGATTGCCTCCTGCGATGTTGAATCGCTGTACACCAGTATTCGCCATAAGGATGGCTTCGGTTCTTTTTATCCATGACCAGTATAGATGACGACCTAGGTGAGTTTATCTTGGAACTCTTGGAGTTTGTTTTAACCCACAATTATTTCCTCTTCGGGGACGCCTTTTACCTATAGCTCCAGGGAACAGCCATGTGGGCGGCCTGTGCGCCGTCCTACGCCAATCTGTTTCTGGGGCTGTGGGAGAGGGAGGTATTCCTCGCGGAGGTGTACAGTAACATTGGTGGGGTCCAGATGTGGGCCCATTACATTGACGATATCTTCGTCATGTGGCAGGGCCCACAGTCTGGATTCACCGAGCTAGTGGGGTTATTAAATTGCAACAACCGGAATATCACGTTGACGTCCAGGATTGACAAGACTCATCTTGATTTTCTTGATGTACAGATTCTGGTAGAGGAGTCTGGGAAGATATCTACCGACCTGTTCCGCAAGGCGACATCTACCAATTCGGTCTTACATGCCCACTCCTGCCACCCACACAGCCTCATTCGAAGCATTCCATATGGTCAGTTCTTGAGGGCCAGGAGAATTTGTTCAACAGACGAAGCATTTAATTGACAGTTTCGGGACCTGCATCAAAGGTTTTTTGATCGTGGATACTCAGAGGCGAATATTGTACAATGCCATCAAAAGGCTAAACAGGCACATAGAGATCCATTATTGGTATATAACCGCAAACAATGTAACCAAGCTGACAAGGTACGGTTCATTACTTCTTATAACCGACAGTGGAAATTAATTCGTAACACATTAGCAAAACATTGGGAGATTTTACAACTAGATTCTACCCTGGCGAAAATACTACCTACTCGTCCGTCCACCACGTACAGACGCACATTTTTTTTTAAAGATCTTCTGGTTAATAGCTATCATCCAGGCCATCGGGCAAAGTTGAACCCCGATTCAAAAGGTCCCAAATGGGGGTGTTCCCCATGTGGGAAGTGTGTTGCATGCGCCAACATTGATAGGGCCTCCACCTTTGGTAACCCATTTACGAATAGCAAACAGAATACCATCACACATACCATTATGTGTAATACACCTGGTGTGATATACTTGTTAAAAACCATTCCCAAACATTTTAAACTTTTCCACGACTGTGATAGCACTCAATTCAGAATTTGTGGCATCACATTACGTGGCGGTAACTGGAAAAAGATCTTGGCACAAAAAGAAGTGCGTTGGATCCATGAGTTAGATTGTATGACACCCAGGGGATTGAATGACGACATGTCCTTTGCCCCTTTTCTGTAATAGATGAGTTTATACATAATTTGAGTTCTCTTGATGTGCCTCTGCGCATCCCAGGTCCCTTGTTTTTAATTTTATTTCTTTTTTCATTCCCCTGTTGTGTTTCTTTTATTTATATTTTAGTATCACCTGTGACACCTTTGGAGCGGTGGACTATATCAGTGGAAGCGTTGTTGTATATAACCTTCTTTGGTAATTCTTCTGCTTAAACCTGCCTTGGATTTAATAATATCGTGACCCTTTCTGGCTATGCGACCACAAGTTAACTTTGACAGCTCATGAATTTTTCTGGTTTACATGGCTCTTTGATACATGATTGATCATATGTAATCACTATTCCCTTCTATTTCCATGTCCTCCTCACTGCACCGTGCACCCTTTCACCTTTCTTCACACCCCTTTCCTTTTTTTCATATTTATTTTTTCATGTTTCATGAATTTTGATAATAATCCTGATTTTGATAATAATCCTGATTTATCACTTGCAAATGTTGTGTATTGCTGTATGCATAATGCCAAATCCTTAGACTTATGTTTCTGTGATATAGATAATATATAATAGCTTTATATATATGTGATTGCACATTGCACTTTACGCTAATAGCGCTTTTGATTTAGTGCACCGGCACTTTATTGTTATTGCTCTCTCATACTCATGTTTACATTGATTTTATAACTGCACTTTTACATAATAAGGCTTTTGATCATGTGATGTGACATTCTAACCCGGTCATGTGATTTTCCACATGACCGTATTGCTATCTTGTTGTTTCCGTTTATTATTTTAATTTGTGGGAAATCATGATTTGGACCCACAGCTATGTGGTCTTCCATCCATTTGATTGGTTGTATTTTATTTTATTATATACATTACCTTTGAATGTTCGGAGGGAGGTGCGGCTTTGGTGTGCTTATGGCACTGTGGTCTTATGCTGTGTCACATGACCGCTTTGTCATATTTTCTCCGCCCCTGGTACTCCCTTCGTATGCTGTTGACTGATCACCGGTTTCTGGCAGAGGCGGTGACCATCATGTGCTTCTGATGCTGCGATCATGCGCTCAGTCGCGTGACCGCCGTGTCAAACTTTCCCTGCCCTTGGTGCCCTTACACGGTCTGTGGGAGGCTTGGCCATGTCGGGTCTGTGACGCTGCGGTCATGTGATCTGCCGCATGACAGCTGTGTCATATTTGCTCCTCCCTTAGCATGTCCTCTTAGGCTGCAGATTGTCCGTTCCTTTCTGGTAAGAAGGTTGGCTATGATGTGTCTCTGAAGTTGCGGTCACGTCTATTGTTTTATATCCCCGGAAGAAGCCAGGTTACTGGCGAAACGGCGTTGGGTCAGGAGGTGGCTGAGAGATCGACACACCATCCAGGGTATGCTTATTCTTTCTAATCACCAAGTATTTTTATCCTCATATTTGCCTCCATTGCAGTATTGTTTAGGGCTTATTGTCCTGAGGTGCCTTGGAGTTTTTCTTCTTATATTCTTTTCCCTGCCTTTTGGTGTGCTGACCTCTCGGCCTCCCCTTGGGTCCTGTTCCTCATCTTTGTGTTCCACCTTTGTGCTGCCTTTTATCATCATGTATGTATTTATTATACATTATCAATAAAGTTTTTCGGTTTTCACTTAGTGAAGATTGTGGTTAATTTTTTGGGCGATATTTGTGGCTCCATTTGTGGGTCTGTTTTTTTTGTGATTTATTTCTGTCCGGTAATAATTGGGTGGTTACCTGACTTATGCGTTGACAGCACAGGCTGCAGATGGCAACACTATTGCCAGCATCTGATACGCTAAAAAAAGTGACCGTGCATGGTGGATTGCTTGCTCCAGATACATTTTCAGTCTTCTTTTTGCCTCCTGTGCCCTGCGAGCTCTGCCTGCTTCTCCACCTTCTCCTCCCTCTCTGCTGCTCCGTCTCTTCCTCTAAACTCCCCTCCTCTTTTCTCTTGTGGGCACCCACGTGACGTCCATCAACACGGCATCATCGTCACCTTCACCACCACTGACATTTGAGATCTCGGAGTAGGCAGCAACAGCAGGGACCTTCCTCCTTGGGCTGATCTGGGTACTGTCGTCAGACCGCAGGGTTGCGGCCGTTGCTACTTCCTCATTTTTATCCGATGTCAAGAATGGCTGCGCATCTGTAAGGTCTGGGAATGGATGGGAAAATAATTCCTCTGACTTGAGTGGAGGGGCTATGGTGGTGGTGGTGGTGGTGGCTTTGTATTTGGGGGTGCACACAGCAGAGAGTGAGGAGGGTGCAGATACAGAGGATGAGGAGGGTGCAGAAGCGAAAGGCTGAGTGAGCCACTCAGTCAACTCTGGTGTGCCCTTTGAAGTAATCACACGCGCCTTCTCCAACTTTCCACTTAGGCTCCAGCCTGGTGCACCTGCCCGACCCCTATCACCCCTGCTGAATGGCCTGCCTATTCCTCTGTAGTGATGGACAAACATCTGCCAGGACGGTTCGCGAAGGTGATCTCGATTAAATGTTCGCGAACCGCAAGTTCGCAGGCGAACCTGAAAAACCTTCAGCTCATATTTGCAGCCAGGAAATAATTACTAGAAGACTGCACAAATAGTCCCACAACATGGACAGTAACATACCAGATGTATTATTCGAATTTGCGATCTCCATAAAAAAAAATTCAATGCGAAATATTGGCAATTTCATTTTCGCCTACGCGCATGCGCAAATGCACCATACAGTACCCAAATGCACTATAAAGAAAGTATATTGACACCCCGCTTCAATCAGTTTTTTGGGTGGACGACTGGTATATCACACCAGTAGAAATTATTTGTTCTAATAACGCTTGTCCCTCTATATACCTGCAGAACCGCACACAACTGCTGCACAATATAAATGCATTATAATATACTTTCTAACATAGAAAGTATATTATAACATTGTACAAGGAAGGCAATCCATTAGAATATACATGAAGATAAAACATAACCTTTAATAATTTTACTATGAGGGTCCATTCACACGTCCGTAAGTGTTTTGCGGATCCGCGAAACACGGACACCGGCAATGTGCATTCCGCAATTTGTGGCCCGCACATTGCCGTCACTATAATAGAAAATGCCTAATCTTGTCTGCTATTGCGGACAAGAATAGGACATGTTCTATTTTTTGGCGGAAACGGAAGCACAGATGCGGATCCGCAAATGCGGATGCGAACAGCACATTCCGGCCCCATTGAAAATGAATTGGTCGGCAAGTTTGCAGAACGGATGCAGACCCATTTTGCAAACGTTTGAATGGAAAAGATATTCTTCAAAATGAAAATAAATGAATTTATTAAAGTTAAGCAAAAAGCATAAATGTGGTAGGCAATAACAAGTGCTTGGCGGCACTAAATCAGGTGCTCGGCGGCACCAAATCAGAAACCATATGTCCTACCACAATCTGGGGGGGGGGGGTTCCAGTGCCCATCGATAAATCCAGGAGGGAAAGCAAAAAAAAAACATCTATCCCTGGGCTAGATGATGATGTGGTATTGAAGGACAGGGTGGGCAAAGAACTGTCCCTGATATTCCCCTACAGGGGGTTGCTATCCTGGCCCTGATAGCCTAACCACAGACCGCCTGCCCTGATAAGAGCGGCCCCGTCCGGACCCTTACCCTATATAAAAATGGCCCTAGTAAGCCCCCTAGCCCCTAGGCCCCTGACTTCCAGGTGATCACTATATAGATCCATGTGTTTTTGACTCATTAGAAAAGTTTAAGTATATCGCACCCCTCTGTGTATCACACCTATCGATAGCACACCTATACTAGGCCTTAAAATGACTTTTGTAGCCCTATTAGCTAGCGTTTGGTGTCCCTTACAGCCTGTCCCTGCTCCACACAGCAACCTCTCTCTACACTGGCAAAACACTGAATGTAAAATGGCGGCCAGATCAGGTTTATTTATAAGGTAGGTGGTATGATGTCCATGTGCTGAAATGTCTCAATTGACTGTCCTGTACCACCTGATGGATGTGTCATGGGTCAAAGTTCTTCACAATGTAAAAGAATATGGCAGGCAGGAATTTCTCCATATGTTCGCATGTTAGGCGAATCGCGAACATGCAAAGTTCGCCGCGAAACGACCGCCGGGCGAACCGCAAGGCCATCTCTATTCCTCTGTCTGTCATTTTCAAAATGACCCTGTGCCTAAGTTCCTAGAGAAGAGCATTATTTGTGGAAGCAGGTATATCGCAATCCTCAATCAATATTTGGTGGAAGCAGGTATATTGATAGAGATGTGGACTACATTCTTTGATTCAGCTAAGAAATCTCCCACATACTTTAGCTCTCAGACGACATCTTATTTTCTCCAGAGAACAAAGGTTCCATTCTACTGTAGAGAACATGCCTCCTTGCTATGTCATATATGCTTTTTTGTTGTTAGTGAAAAATCCATTACAAGATGGTCCTTACAGCTAGATATTTACATAGTTCACATACCACACTTAGCAAAACAATGCACAATGGGCAGATGCTAAGTGTTATCTCTTTTCATATTTTCATATTTTAGCCAATGTAACGATGCCACATGCCTCAGGGGAATGCCTCTCTGATGACTTTATAAACTGCTGTAATTCTTGGAAGAAAGACGGTATAGCTTGGAAGAAAGACAAGACAGAGGGGATTATGATAGAAACTTTTAAATACATAAAGGGAATCAACAAGGTAAAAGAGGAGAGAATATTTAAAAGAAGAAAAACTGCTACAAGAGGACATAGTTTTAAATTAGAGGGGCAAAGGTTTAAAAGTATATCAGGAAGTATTACTTTACTGAGAGAGTAATGGATGCATGGAATAGCCTTCCTGCAGAAGTGGTAGCTGCAAATACAGTGGAGGAGTTTAAGCATGCATGGGATAGGCATAAGGCCATCCTTCATATACGATAGGGCCAGGGGCTATCCATAGTATTTAGTATATTGGGCAGACTAGATGGGCCAAATGGTTCTTATCTGCCGACACATTCTATGTTTCTATGAGAATTTGCTTTGACCCCAGTGTTTGTGTCACAGTAATCTTCTTCCATCCACTTAAAACCCTTGGGTTACTATTAATTTGGAGCAGTAGAGCAAACGTGATAGGCCTTTAATTAGGGGCACCTTCCACAGTTGGCGCCCAACGTGGAGCTCTGGAGAAGTAACATCACTTACCAAAGTTTGGGGTTCCCAGAGTACGGTAGACCACGCTGTAGGAGGAGGACTGCAGCCTCAGAGACCAGGTGAGAAAATTTTAGTTACCTCATCTGCCTCTTGCTATGCTCCACTGTTCTCTGGTAATCTGTTCTGCTATTGAAGTTAAGTATGTAGTAGCAACTTCAGTTGATGTAAAATCCTGAGTTCTTAGAATCCTTCTTTTGAGTTTCCTCTTCTGTGTTTTGTGTCTTGTCTGTGTGGTATGTGTCAGGCACCTTCACAGTTAATGGTTAAGCAAAGCAGAAGATTTCCCCTGGCAGCGGGACGGAGCCACATTAGGGGCTACTAAATTATATGTCCAGTTCAGACAGAGGGTGTAGCCCTGGGGTGCTTCGTGACGGGGCTTGATTTAGGGGTTACTGATTTATCTGTCTTAGTGGCGGAGTGTGTGACCCCAGGTAGCCCAAGTGGGACTCAAATTAAGGGCCACTAAATTATCCTAGTGATGGAGGATGTAGCCCTGGGGAGTCCCGGGTGGACTATAAATGATCTGCCTGGAGTGGTGGAGGGTTAGTCCTGGACTGTCACACCAGACGTGGTAGCCAGGCAATTCACAGTTAATAACCTGCACAGGGGTGAACCCTGCTTGGGAGCGTAAAGGAAAAGAAGGTGCCTGCTTCTGGTTGTAAGTGCTAAATCCATGGGGCAGTCGCAGTCACTGCCCGAGGGCGAGTATACAGACTTTCAGCTGATAGCATGAGAAGAGGGGAGCAAGCATGTCAAACATTATAAAAAGCTGATGAAGATAGCTGGTGGTCATGAAAACGGAGCGTTAAACTCTGTTATGTGGAGGAAAGTTTTGGCACAGTGCCGTGGAAAATTGTGTGACGAAGGCTTACTGAGTGCTGCTTAAGCTTGGCAGCAAACAGCAGACCGCCTGGCTGCTAACTGAGGATCAGAGAGATGGGATGCAGGTCTGATAACGTATGTCTATACTCCACACAGTGGAGTGGTGCCGCCCTATAATGGCGCCGGTGAAGTAGTATCTGGTAATTTGCACTCTGAGAGGCACCGCCCATCAAGTGGTGATGGGACCAGCAGGATGGATGTGCTCACATTGTGGGCAGCAGAATCCTGATGCCTGAGATACGTGTCTTGCTTGTAGTGCCTCTGGACCCCACCCTTCCAGAAGTGGGAGGGCCTCTGTGAAGACCCAGCTCCGCTCCGTAGACACAACCCCCACTATTCAGATGGTCCTTACCCTGTCCAGCCCCCACCGCAGGGTGACAGACAGTCGACTCTGAGTTGCCCCGACCCTCCGTTGATAACATTTGACGAGACAGTGCAGCCCTGTGAAGATTCAGCCAGACAGACTACAGGGACAATGCTGAAGCCAGTAACTCCCTTGTATCCTGTGCTGAATCCAGTCAGGTTGCCCATTCTACTGCACCCCTAAATCCCTTGAATGTGCCCATCATGATGGGAGTGGAGACACAGGGACAGAAATTACAAAAAGATCAGCAGGAGGAGGAAGAGACGAAAACTCCTCAAGACCCAGCAGTCAGTACTCAGGTTAGCCCCCCTTCTTTCATGCACCTGCCGGGAGAAGTAGAAGGAGGAGAGCCAGGGGAAGTGTGGAGTGCAGAAAGGGAGGGGAGATAGAGAGAGAGAAAAAGAGACCTGTATAATGAAAGCCATTATACAGTTTCAGCCCGATGGTACAGTCACCTTTTCCACTCCCCTTCAGCCAGAGGAGACATGTTGGCTGCTCTTATGTCCCTAGAAGACTGTCCACCTGAAGGTTTACTTCCAGCTGCTGTTTTATCTGTCATACCTGAGATGTTGTGGGCAAAAGGACCACAGGATGTAGGCAGGCTTCGGGTGCAGACTGTGATAAAAACACCTGAAACCAGGTGCTTTTCTCCCTCGCAAACCACAGTATCCTCTGTCTATAGAGCAGATGGACGCTGTTGCTCAACACCCACCACCTATTCGTGTAACACGCCCCTTTTCCCAGTGAGGAAGAAAGGTAAAAAAGGAAAACCTGACACAGGATGGTTCATGATCTTCGTGCTGTGAATGAAGCAACAGTCTTGAAAACTCCCATTGTACCACACCCCCACACTCTGCTCTCTGCAGTTCCACTGTATTCAGCGGCCTTTGCAGTCATTGACCTAGATAATGCCTTTTTCTTTATACCTTTACATCCAGAATGTCAATACCATTTTGCCTTCACCCATTCAGGATCACAGTATACCTGGACAGTCATGCCGCAAGGAGCTCAAAATAGCCTATCCCAGTTCAGTAAAGCCATGTCTTCTATCTTGGTAGATTGAAAGCAAGTTCATGATGATGTTGTCCTGCTCCAGTATGTGTATGATCTCTTAGTCTGTGCACGGGGCACCTGTGTGTGTTCAGATGCCTTGCTTTCCATGCTCCTTTTCCTGTCAGATCAGGGATGCAAGGTTTCCAAAGACAAAATCCAGTGGTGTCAATCAAAAGTAGTGTTTCTCGGACACTGTCTTAGTCCTGGTGCAAAACACCTCACAGAAGAGAGGAAAAAGGCTATCTTGCAGATCCAAGAACCAACTACCTCAAAACAGTTGCAGGCCTCATCTCATACTGCCGCCCTTGGATCATAGATGCTTCTATCCTCATGCAACCACTGTATGACTGCATACCGCACACTCCATTCTATCTGACAGAGGACGCTAAACTCTGTTTTAATCAGTTTAAGGCAGTGGCTTCTTCTTCTCATGCCTTAGGGCTGCCTAATTACAGCCTCCCTTTCAGACTGTATGTCATGGAACGTAAGGGACATGCCATAGGCATCCTTACCCAGAAACAGGCCTCTGGGCTACTACTCAGCCCGCTTGGATCAAGTTGCTCGGGGGACCTCTTCCTGCATACGTGACATTCACGCCTGCCATCTTCTTCTGGAGAAGACTTCTGATATTGTCCTGGGTCACCCTTTGCAGATTTTGGCCTCCCATGACATTTCTGCAATGGGTGCAAATTTGGTGCAAAGCAGCTGCTAAACACCTTCGTATGCAGTGTTCTCTTCTTCTTCCGTACAATGTGACTATCTCTAGGTGTCATGTCCTCAACCCTGCTTCCCTCCTTCCTTCTCCTCAAGGGGGGATTGTTGAGGAGGTAGATGTTTATTCTGATGATGCTTTTTATTCTGGAGATTGCAATAATTGCCTGGAGTTGATTAAGCAAGAGACTGAGCCTCTCCCGAATGTGACTGAAACCATACTGGACAATCCTGATCTTAATCTGTTTGTGGATGGATCAAGATATGCAGATGATAAAAGCAGATATCATACTGGATATGCGGTTACCTCCTTACATGATGTGCTACAAGCCTCTCCTCTTTCTCCGGACAAGTCTGCCCAGGAGGCTGAACTGATAGCCCTCACTGAGGCCTTCAAGATGGCTGAGGGGAAGACTGCCAACATATACACGGATTCCAGATATGCTTTTGGAGTAGCTCATGATTTTGGCCCCATCTGGAGGAGCCGCAATTTCATCACTGCAAGTGGAACTCCTGTAAAACATGCTGAAGCTGTGCAAGCACTAATGGAGGCCCTGACACTCCCTAACCGGGTGGCCATACTTAAGGTCAAGGCACACTTAAAACCAGATACTCCAGAGACCAAAGGAAATGCCAGAGCTGACAGAGCAGCAAAGGAAGCTGCAATGAGGAGAAGGGAGGAGGTGAAGACAATAGAAGCCCAGACACGGTCAAAGGTCATAGGAGACAAGACTCAGATACCACGTGGGTCCCACCCTATCAAAGAAAAGGTCCATGCCCCGAGAAAGGTGGAGAAGACTTCTGAAGGACTTCCTAAAGGAGTCTATGAAGACAAATGGTTCCTGATAAACAGACAGAATGAAGCATCAGATGAAGAAGGCTCTGCATGTGGGAGGAAGGGAGCGGGACCAGACTCAGATAATGATTACATATGGAAGCTTGGGTATCTAATATGCCTACCCTGAAGTATTTACCCTTTGACTGTGACTTTGACACATGGCCCTACTCATCTTAGGAAGGAAGCCATGTATAATCTCATATCCTCCATTTTCTTGGCTCCAGCCATCTCCACGTACACTGCCCGATATGTAAGCAGCTGCATGGTCTGTGCCAGATGCAACACAGGAAAAATGGAAAAAGTCTCTGTCAAGTGTTCACTAAAGCCTCTCTACCCCTTTCAAAGGATCTAGAATGACCACATATAGATGCCCCCTGCACAGGGATACCAGTATTCTTTAATGGTCATAGACATGTTCAGTACGCAGCCCTGCAGGGTATTGCGATGGTGAGGTCACGGTTAATTAGGCAAACGAGGGTTGCTCTGGGTTACTCACAGTTTCTTGAAAGACTCTGGGCAGGCGTACAGCAGTGATGGAGAGGCTGGCACAGGAGACCTCTAGGGCACTCTCAGTGTATAGAGACTAGGCCTGATGGTAGATGAGGTGCCCTGGATGTTGCAGGTGTTTAATGTGCCGGGGGCAAGGTCCCTTTAAGATTTGTGACGCCTGTGCCGGTAACGGTGGCACACCGATTTATGATAGGAATAATTGAGGAACACGATGTTGTGGTGAACCAAAACTTCCTTTTACTGGAAACAGTCAACTATTTACAGTCTGGGTTCAGTTCCACATGCAATCAGGTTGTTACAGGCAGGCTTTCACAAATGGCAGGCACAATGTTCTTGCAAGATACTCAGAGGGTTAAAACACTTACAGACTAGGCTGCACTTTTCCTCAGAATCCTGTCTGTCTTTATCACAAGGCCCGTATGCCCTATTGATGGCTTTATCCTTGGTTAGGGAAACTTCCTCAGATATATATATATATATATATATATATATATCTCCTTGCATTGAGTAAATCCTTCTGCCCTTCAGCTCTCTGGTTCAGCTGGAAGCACTTCTGCTCTGCTCTGCACTTTGTGGGAACTTCAGGTTTCTCAGGAGTTAACTTCTTCCCTTGGTGGCAACTAGAAGCCTGGGCTATCTAACTGCTTGTCAGGAGGTGGCCTTCAGCTCCTCTCTGGCTAAAGTGCACACTCCCTTCTGTCTCTACACAGACTCCTGACTCTACACACCCTTTCCCTGAACAGGACCTGACTATTTATATTAGAGGTTCCTTCGCTCCCTCTAATGTCTAGGAGGAGGAACTACACCCTAATAGGCCTGATACACACATAACAGGGAAAAATACACATAAAAGCATAGCAATATACATTAAAATGGACCATAAAATACAATGCCACTGTTCCTCAGGAGTAGAAGAACAACGTGGCCCAATTGACCCTTGTGTAGTGCCCACATTTACCTAGTGGGACACTACACATGTTCTCTGGATGGCTTGAAGCCTACTCCGTGAAGAATCAGACAGCGAAGACAACAGTAAAGAAGCTGTTAAATGAGATTGTCTGCAGATTTGGGGTACCTGAAGTGGTAGAGAGTGATCAAGGAACTGCCTTCACAGCTGAAGTGGCCCAGGAGAACTGGGGACTCGCATTGCCTTCCATACCGCATACAGACCACAAAGTGGTGTCAAAGTCGAAAGACTGAATGGCACATTGAAACTAAAAATGATGAAAATGGCTCAAGAGACTGGTAAACCATGGCCAGAGACTCTTCCAATTGCCCTATCCAGTGTCAGACATACCCCTAGGGGAAAGAAAAAGCTGTCATACCCTTCAGCCAGGAGATTGGGTTCTGGTGAAAAGGCATGTCAGAAAGACTCTGGAGCCCATATTTGATGGCCCATTCCAGGTTATGCTAACTACTCCTATGTCTGTGAAACTCGAGGGGAAGACATTCTGAAAACACTTTTCACACTGTAAGAAGGTTCCAGCCCCCCACCTGAAGACCTGCTGAGAATGATGTCCTTTATGGTCTTCCTGTTGGGGGGGGGGGGTCTTGTGGGAGCGTATACGGCCCAATGTTCATACTGGGCCTCAGATGTCTCGATTGGCACATGGGTCTTCTGGGTAAAAACCACAGAGTCAATACAGGTCTTTGAATTTGACTTCTGTGATGTTGCTGATTGCAGTCATGATAGTTCAATGTTTGATTTTGCTTCCCTGCAATACTATGTATATGTCACAAGGATCAACAATGAGTACTGTGCAGCCTGATCCAATGTACTCACTAAGACAGGAGTCTTAAAGGGAAACTGTCAAAAATATGGCCTGCTGGAGCCTAGACAAATTTTATTTTAGGCCACGGGAGTACAGGCCCCAAAAATTAGGCATTCACCGCACAGAAAACATCAAGTGATTATGTGGCTGGAGGTATTTTAGACGGTCATTGGATATAAATTTTACTGCAGCCCAGTGCAAATAAAATTGGATTAAAAACATGGCTAACAAAATCCCACCTCTTTAAAAAAAAAAAATGATAATAATTGAAAAAACCCCAAATGATAATAATTGAAATTCGATAACACGTAGTCGTCGTCAACAGGTGTTGAATTCCTCCGAGGTCCCAAACATTAGGCATTCATCGGACAGAAAAGAACAAGTAATTATTAGTGTTGAGCGCGAATATTCGAAAAGCGAATTTTTTTCGCGAATCTTCGTAAGGCGATTTTATTAGCGCACATGCGAATATCTACACTTGTCCCCAGAACAGAGAGGCAAAGGCCTGTGCATGTGCATTCATATAGTATAGCACCATATTCGCGAATACTTCGAACTTCGTAAAATTCGATTTACGAATATTCGTATTTTTTATTTTAGTTTCCACCTTACAGATTACATTGATCTGTACTCTGTCAACTACAGTCATCACCCCCCACTGTATCTCGATTGATTCACAAAAGTCCAAAAGCTCAGATCTTACTCACATTGCCTAGAAAGTGATTGAGGCGCGAATCTTCGTAAGGCGATTTTATTAGCGCACAGGCGAATATCGGCACTTGTCCCAGAACAGAGGCAAAGGGCTTTGCATTCATACATTAGTGATTGAATTGAGTTGCGAATCTTCGTAAGGCGATTTTATTAGCGCACATGCGAATATCTACACTTGTCCCCAGAACAGAGAGGCAAAGGCCTGTGCATTCATATAGTATAGCACCATATTCGCGAATACTTCGAACTTCGTAAAATTCGATTTACGAATATTCGTATTTTTTATTTTAGTTTCCACCTTACATATTACATTGATCTGTACTCTGTCAACTACAGTCATCACCCCCCACTGTATCTCGATTGATTCCCAAAAGTCCAAAAGCTCAGATCTTACTCACATTGCCTAGAAAGTGATTGAGGCGCGAATCTTTGTAAGGCGATTTTATTAGCGCACAGGCGAATATCGGCACGTCCCAGAACAGAGGCAAAGGGCTTTGCATTCTTACATTAGTGATTGAATTGAGTTGCGAATCTTCGTAAGGCGATTTCATTAGCGCACATGCGAATTTTGCATCTCATATGTATTATGCGATGCGAAAATTCGAATTATCGCATATGCAAAATAATAACGAATTTGAATATTCGCTAATATTTTACGAATATTCTTTCGAATATTCGCGAAATTTCGCGAATTCGAATATGGGACATGCCGCTCAACACTAGTAATTATGTGGCCGGAGGCATATTAGACGGTCAATGGATATAAATTTTACTGCAGACCAGTGGACTACAGGCCCCAAAAATTATTTGTTCACCGTACAGAAAAGCACAATTGATAATTTGTCTGGAGGTAAATTAGGTGGTCACCGTATAACAATTTTACTGTTTGCCAGTTAGATTACAGGTCCCAAAAATTATGCATTCACCGTACATAAATGATCAAGTGATTATGCAACTGAAGGTATATTAGACGGCCATTCAATATAAATTTGACTGCAGGCCAGTGTAGTACAGGCCCCAAAAATTAGGAATTCACCAGACAGAAAAGAACAATTAATTATGTGGCTGGAGGTATATTAGACGGTCATTAGATAATAATTGTACTGCAGGCCAGTACAAATAGATGTCATATGTACATATGTTTAAAAGAATAAAAAATATAAAATTTGATTAAAAACATGGCTAACGAAATCCCCCCTCTTGAAAAACCCCAAATGATAATAATTGAAATTCGATAACACATGGTCGTTAGTGATGAGCGGGAGGTGCCATATTCGATTTCGACGAAATTCGCGAATATTCGCTAGAATATTCGTTTCATATTCGTTGAAATCGAATATTCATCATTTTTCTGGTTATCGCGATTATTATGCGATTTAAATAATCGCGTATTGCGATTGTAACTTAAGGCTACTTTCCTATTGGTTTGATATCTAGAATTAGCGAAGATGACGAATATGACGAATATATTCATCATATTCCTCAAAACGAAGACAACGAAGTATTCTCCATCTTTGTTTTAGCTACCTCTTCGGCAACTTCGCTAATTCTAGCAATCAAATAGGAAAGTTGACTATAGAGACAGCTAAGTTTAATTCGCTATGCGATTATATTACTTTGCTTTTTTTTTTAATAAATAGAATAATTATAATACTTTATAGTTATTATAATTATTCTATTTATAAAAAAAAAAGCAAAGTAATATAATCGCATAGCGAATTAAACTTAGCTGTCTCTATAGTCAACTTTCCTATTTGATTGCTAGAATTAGCGAAGTTGACGAATAGGTAGCTAAAACGAAGATGGAGAATACTTTGTTATCTTCGTTTTGAGGAATATGACGAATACATTTGTCATATTCGCTAATTCTACCAAGCCAACCATAGTAAACCAGGACCAAGTTGAAATCGCAATGCGATTAATTCAAGTTATAATAATCGAATTGCGATTTCAACTTAGAGCTGTGTTTCTAATGGGTCAGCTTGCTAGAATTAAGGAAGTTAACGAATATGGAATATAGTGGTGCTAAGTTGAAATCGCTATTCGATTAATTCAAGTTATAATATTCGAATTGCGATTTCAGCTTGGACCTGGTTTACTATGGTTGGCTTGATAGAATTAGCGAATATGACGAATGTATTCGTCATATTCCTCAAAACTAAGATAACAAAGTATTCTCCATCTTCGTTTTAGCTACCTATTCGTCAACTTCGCTAATTCTAGCAATCAAATAGGAAAGTTGACTATAGAGACAGCTAAGTTTAATTCGCTATGCGATTATATTACTTTGCTTTTTTTTTATAAATAGAATAATTATAATAATTATCAAGTATTATAATCAAATAGCGATTTCAACTTAGCACTGCTATATTCCATATTAGGCTAGAATTAACGAATATGGAATATAGCAGTGCTAAGTTGAAATCGCAATTCGATTATTATACCTTGAATTAATCGAATTGTGATTTCAACGTAATTCTCAAATCCGATAGTACACTCTAGTATGGAGACATTCCCATGGTGATGGGGACGCTCCATGAGCACGGATATCGGCAGAAGCGGCAACGGGCACTGACTGGAGCAGCCAGGAAGCCAGGAATCCTAATGACAGGTAAGAACTACTTTAGGGAAGTGGGAAAGAAAAAAATATAACAATAAAAAAAAAAATATTCGAAATATCGAATTTATAGCACTATATTCAAAATATTCACGAATTCGCGAAGTGCCGATATTCACAAAAAAAATTTTGATATTCGAATATTCGCGCTCAACACTAGTGGTCGTCACAGATGTTGAATTTCTCCAAGGTCCCAAATATTAGGCATTCACTGGACAGAAAAGGCCTTTTATGCTGCTGAATTTACCTAAGAAAGGGACCATTTTTAGTTCTGGGTGGTGAGGAATATTTGTGGGCTGTTATGAGGAAATTCAATTAAATGTGGTTGGCACAGGTGTTGAATTCCTCCGAGATCCATGCCTCATTCATTTTTAGAAATGTGAGGTAGTTCACACTGTCGTGAGCTAGGCGATCCCCCCTGCTGTGCTGAACATCCCTTCGGACAGGACACTCAACGAGGGGCCAGCCATGAGTTCTATTGCAGATTGTGCCAGCACAGGTCAAAGGTCAAGCCTGCACACCCAGAAGTCCAGTGGTTCCTCGCTTCTCAGAGCGTCCACATTGGCAGTTAACCCGATGTAGTTGGACACCTGTCGTTCTAGGCGTTCCCCTAGGCTGGATCCGGAGGGTGGCTGTAGATGGGTTGGCTGCAAGAATGATCTCATTTCCGAAGTGACCAACACATCTTCGAACCGTCCTCTTCTTGCAGGCAGTGTAGGATTGGTACTCGCAACTGTTTCTCTGTGGATGGAAATTCCTCTGCCAGCGCCCGCAACAGCAGAATGCAGCATCTCTTGCAGCAAGACCTGGAAATGCTCATTCTTCCAGCCCTCTGTGATGCTGGTAACATGTCCGCCATTTTGTGTTTGAACCGGGGGTCTAAGTACTGTTGCCACCCAGTACTAGTCCTTTCCTTTCATGCTTTTATAAGGGGTCCCAACACTGGAGCATGAAGGCCTCAATTTACACTAAATTGAAAGCAGGTGGAGCGGCCTGGCTCCTGCACATCGCCCAGGAGAATGTCGTCCTCAGTCTCCTCCCATCCACGGACAACAACAGGGATCCCAGAAAAGTTTAAAGCCTGCTATTATTGCTCCTCCTCCTCCTCCTCCCCCCAGGCGCCTTCCTCCTTTGACTCCTCTTCAGACTCCTGCTGACTTCTCTCAGATGGAGTGGCCCCCTATGAGAATTCATTCAGCATTGCGACTTCCTCATCTTTCTGCACCTGCTCCTAGACGGCTTGATCAATAACACCATGCAATGCACAGTCTAGAAAGAAGGCGTAAGGTACGATGTCACTGATGGCACCCTGGCTGCGACTGACCAGTTTGGTGATCTCATCAAATGGAAGCAGAAGTCTGCATGCATCGTGCATGAGCAGCCACTGGTGCGGTGAAAAAAAAACAAGCTCCCCAGAACCTGTCCTGCTGCAGAGTTCGAACAGGTTAACAGCACGTTCTTGCTAGAGAAGCCTATCAAGCATATACAAGGTGGAGTTGCAGCGCATCGGGCAATCACAAATCAGACGTCTGATGGGCAAGTGGTGTCGCCGCTGAACGTCAGCAGGGCGAGCCATGGCCATGTAAGATCTTCTAAAATGGGCAGAGATTTTCCTGGCCTGCTGCAAGACGTCCTGGACCCTAAAGTATTTGGCAACGATTCCCTGTACAACTAAGTTCAGGACGTGTGCTTTTTTTTTCATAGTCTTATGACAGCTGAAAAACAAGGCAGATTCTGCTCATTTGCATGTCTTTCCCATAAGCCCTTGTTTATGCAAATTAGTTTTTACATGACAAAACTGTATAGAAAGGTTATTGAATATTATGTGAGGACAATCAGAAAACTTGTTGTCGCCCTAATGATATTGATCTAGGTGTGTAGGTCCACCAAAGCCATCCAACAGCTGCAAAATAACTTTGAGGTTTACTGGTTCTCAGTCAGGTGAGAGCTGGTTTGAAATATCTCATAGTGTACAAGGCTGCCATTGTAAGGTATGCTGGCTATTATCTGTCTCATGGATAGATTGATGGCTTGCACATACCTGGCTTATGGCATATAGCCTTTGTGTTATTGTATGTCGTAAAAAATGGGAGTCTAAGATGCATCCAGCTATCCTCTTAATGCTGTTTCCAAAACATTTTGATGGGGTTTCCATCAATTTCTAACTTTATTTTTTTTTTAACCAGACACCCTCTTCTCTTCCGAACAGAGGGTGCCTGGGGTTCACCCATTGACTTCCATTGTGCTCGGTAGAACACACAAGCATACTGATGTGTTCGGCCAGAGCACATGAGCACTTTGGTCCTCGCTCAACACTAGTGGGGAGTAGTCACCCATCCATCACTTTGACTACTAAGAGCCATCCCGGATCAGCTATTACAGCCATGATAAATACCAAGGTGTCAAACAGAAACTGCTGCTGACACATAAAAAACGTCTCTTACTCCACCGTGGTCAGGAACCTCGGTGACACATACCTATCATACACGATGATTCCTTGTACCTTCTTACATACCTTCCCCCTCTGTTCAACCCTCTGCCATACAGTATACTCGGGACAGGGCATCCACTTTTCCCTGCAACCGGCCTGCCCTGTGTTCTACGGAGAACTTAAGGTTTTGTAAGGACAGGAACCACCTGGTGACTCGGACATTTCTCTCTTTGGCCTGGCTCATCCACTTGATAAGGGAGTGGTCAGTCACTAGGCAGAATGTTCTCCCCAAAAAATAATAGCGGAGAGACTGGAGTGCCCACTTGATAGCCAGGCACTCTCTCTCCACTATACTATACCGGGTCTCGGCTGGAATGAGCTTACGGCTGAGGAAGACAATGGGATGATCCTCTTTATTGACTTCCTGAGACAGTACAGCACCGAGGCATACTTGGGAGGCATTGGTCTGTACTATAAACTCCCTTTTAAAGTCGGGCGTCACCAAAACTGGGGACCCACACAGGGCCGACTTCAAAGCGGAGAAAGCCTCTTCCGCCCAATCATCCCAGAGAACCATCACTGACTTGTGTCCCTTCAAGAGCCCTGGCAATGGTGCAGCCACTGTAGCAAAGTGGGGGACAAACCTCATGTAATAGCCCACCATTACCAGAAATGACTTTACTTGCCTAGTGGTGACAGGTCGGGGCCAATTTCGTATTGCCTCTATTTTGTTCACTTGGGGTTTGATGACTCTGCGTCCAATGACATACCCCCTGTCTCTTCTAACCCTATCGCACATTTTTTTGGGTTAGCGGTTAGTCCCGCCTTCCGAAGGGAGTCCACTACAGCCTGCACTTTGGGTAGGTGACATTCCCAGTCAGTAATGTGGATGACAATATCATCCAGGTAAGCTGAAGCATACCAACGATGTGGAAGCAGCACAATGACCATAATCTGTTGAAAAGTGGCGGGGGCACTATGCAGACCAAAGGGTAGCACCTTGTACTGATACAGCCCTTCAGGTGTGATGAAAGCAGTTTTCTCATTGGCAGCCTCTGTTAAGGGCACCTGCCAGTACCCTTTAGTGAGGTCCAAAACAGAAAAATACCGGGCTTGTCCTAACCTTTTGATAAGCTCATACACCCAGGGCATGGGATATGCATCGAATTTGGAAATCTTGTTCCGTTTCCGAAAATCGTTACAGAAGCATAACGTCCCGTCTGGCTTGGGTATTAAGACTATAGGACTGGCCCTCTCACTTTCAGACTCCTCAATGACATCTAGTTGCAGCATTAACTGCACTTCCTCCGAGATGGATGTTGCCGAGCCTCGGTTACCCTGTATGGTTTTAACCGGACTTTGGCCCGAGGTTCTGTGACAATGTCATGCTGGATTGTGGAAGTGCGTCCAGGGAGGTCCACTCTTTTCAACATATTTTTTATGTTTGTTTAAACCTTTCTACCAGACCGTCTGTTTACGGATGGTAAACCGACTTCTGTAGCTGTTTCATGTGCAGCAACTTAGAGAGTTCCCTCATCACCTTGGATATAAAAGGGATCCCCTGTTCAGTCAGAACCTCTTTAGGTAGCCCCACTCGGGAGAAACATTTCCATTAGCTCCTTAGCTATCAGTTTGTGATATATGTCACAGTGGCACTATCTCCGGGTACCGAGTAGCGTAGTCTAGGACGACCAAGATGTGTTGGTGTCCTCTAGCGGACTTTGGTACTGGGCCTACGAGGTCCATAGCGATACACTCAAACGGTACCTCGATTATTGGGAGAGGTACCAAGGGACTACGGAAAAGGTGCTAGTTGCCTGGCAGGTCGGGCAAGACTTACAGAATTCATCCACCTTTCGAAACACACTGGGCCAGAAAAACTGCTTTAGAATCCGGTCCTGTGCTTTCTGTATTCCCAGATGTTGATGGGTTAACTCTAACACGAGTTTGCAATAAGTCTGGGGCACCACCAACTGTTAAATGGGTTCACCCCGCAGCTGGTTTACTCAATACAACATATCCTGCTGAACCACAAAACGGGGGAACAGTGACTATGCCCCAGCTTGTTGTGGTTCACCATCTACTATTAATACATTTTCCCAGGCTCGGGATAGGGTTGGGTCCCAGTGTTGTGCAGTACCAAAATTATCCCCGGAGATATTGAGGTCTGCCAGCTCAGGCTCCGGCAGCAAGTCCTCCACGTCTCCCACCATTACACTCAGTGGGGTTGTCTCCTCCTCTTCCACCGAAGTGGTGGTCGCCCCTACCGCTGGCCATTCAGCCTCAGGCTTCCCAGGGTTCTGGCCAACTCCCCAGAGCAAGGCCACTCTGTTGGGGTTACCCCTGTCTCAAGGGTATCAGTCACTTTCGTAGCAGGCCAGAGTGCCTGGGAACCAGGGAAGTCTCTCCCTATTATAAGTTCATAGTGTAAGTTTGTGGCAACTGCCATTTCATGAGTCCACCTGCCAGCCCCAGTGGTTAGAGACATCAGGGCAGAGGGATAGTCTTTTAAGTCACCATGAATGCACGTGAACATGACTTTCCAGGCCAGTATACTCAGCGGATACCTTACCAGAGGAGCCCTTACTGGGGACACCAGACTCCCTAAGTCCAGCAGGGCCTCCGCTGGAGTGTCTCCCACTTCCACCTGGCACAAGTGATTTAGAGTTTCTTGGGTACCCGCTGCACACAGCTTCCTGGCATATAATGACTGACAGAAGCCATAGTTCGTGTCCATGGGTTCCACCTGATGTGGACAGTCAGCTCGTACATGGCCAGGCTCCTGATACCACTAGCAGACTAGGTACATTTCGGCGGGTTTGGTTGACACAATTCGCTGGGTCTGGGGTGGACATTTACGGGATTTGACTGCCCCCCTCCCAAAAGAACCCCCCTGTAAATTCTGGGTAGCTTCATAGGATTCCACCAGGTCGACCATCTCAAGGGCATTACCTGGAGAGACCTGGCCGATCCATTGCTGGAGAGGGGGTGGGAAAACCCTCCAGAATATATCATCCAATAGTCTATCCAGCATAGCCATGGGACTCAGCACTTCAGGCTGTAGCTACTTTTGCAAAGGTTGGAGTAAGTCATAATACTGGGGATTTCGAGGGCTCAGCCAGCTTAAACCCCCACTGATGTACCCGCTGGGCCCAGGCCAACACATTCAGCCCCAGTCTTGCCAAAATCTCACCCTTCACTTTTTGGTAGTCGGCCGCTTCATCGTTAGGCAAGTCGAAATACACCCGCTGGCAATTGGATGCCAGGAACGGAGCGACGACCTCAGCCCACCGGTCTCGGGGTAGCTTCTCCCTTGTGGCCACTTTCTCGTACATCGCCAGGTAGGTTTCAATGTCGTCTGCTGGTGTCATCTTAGGAATCGTCACACGGACTGCCTTACAGGCATCGTGGACACTTGTGGTTGCTCCTGCTGTCTGTAAAGCCATCACATGTTGTAGCAGCAACTGGTTGGTCTCTCGCTGCTGCTTGTTAGCCTCTCATTGTTGCAGGTTAGTCTCTCGCTGCTGCAGATTAGCCTCCATGAGGGCCTTCGCAACAGCCTCAATTTTGTCATGGGACACGGGTTGTAATACCGCTGGTTTGATGTATGATATACCACCGTGCTCAAAAAATGAAAACCCAAAAATATTTTGGCGTTCACGCCAGCCTCACTGCTCATGCACGCATCCTCCACCAATTGTGGGGATTCGCTCTGGTAGTTAGGATAAGTGGGCGTAGTACAGAGGCAAAATACAAGTTCGTAATTAAAACTTCTGTGTTTATTCACAAATGATGCCAAAAACAAAACATCACTTTTGCAGTGTTTGTGTTACTTCACAACCAATGGCAAGTTAAAGAAACACAAAATACCTTGGTGGCAGTTCTGCCTCAGAAAGTTCAAATACAGGCTTTAGGCGGCCTGTTTCCCTGACACATGGGTCTCCGCTCTCCAGCCCAGCAAAGGCCCCAGATCCCAGCGCATGGACCTCCTGAGCTCCACTGTCAGACAAGGTAATCCTCTCCACCTGGCAGTGCTGGCTGGTTTTATGCCTGGCAAAGCCCAGCTTGAACGTGCGGAGTAGTCACCCACCCAGACCTTTGACTACTCCAAGTAAGAACTGTACCAGATTAGCTATTACAGCCATGCTAAGTACCAAGGTGTCAAACAGCAACTACTGCTGACACTAAAAAAGTCTCTTACTCCAAGGCCAGCAACCTCGTGACTAGAGTTGAGCGAACACCTGGATGTTCGGGTTCGAGAAGTTCGGCCGAACATCCCGGAAATGTTCGGGTTCGGGATCCGAACCCGATCCGAACTTCGTCCCGAACCCGAACCCCATTGAAGTCAATGGGGACCCGAACTTTTCGGCACTAAAAAGGCTGTAAAACAGCCCAGGAAAGAGCTAGAGGGCTGCAAAAGGCAGCAACATGTAGGTAAATCCCCTGCAAACAAATGTGGATAGGGAAATGAATTAAAATAAAAATTAAATAAATAAAAATTAACCAAAATCAATTGGAGAGAGGTTCCATAGCAGAGAATCTGGCTTCCCGTCACCCACCACTGGAACAGTCCATTCTCAGATATTTAGGCCCCGGCACCCAGGCAGAGGAGAGAGGTCCCGTAACAGAGAATCTGTCTTCATGTCAGCAGAGAATTAGTCTGCATGTCATAGCAGAGAATGAGGCTTCACGTCAGCCACCACTGCAACAGTCCATTGGCATATATTTAGGCCCAGCACCCAGGCAGAGGAGGGAGGTCCCGTAACAGAGAATCTGTCTTCATGTCAGCAGAGAATTAGTCTGCATGTCATAGCAGAGAATGAGGCTTCACGTCAGCCACCACTGCAACAGTCCATTGGCATATATTTAGGCCCAGCACACACACAGGCAGAGGAGAGAGGTCCCGTAACAGAGAATCTGGCTTCATGTCAGCAGAGAATCAGTCTGCATGTCATAGCAGAGAATCAGGCTTCACGTCAGCCACCACTGCAACAGTCCATTGTCATAAATTTAGGCCCAGCACCCAGGCAGAGGAGAGAGGTCCCGTAACAGAGAATCTGGCTTCATGTCAGCAGAGAATCAGTCTTCATATCATAGCAGAGAATCAGGCTTCACGTCACCCACCACTGTAAGAGTCAATTTTCATAAATTTAGGCCCAGAACCCAGGCAGAGGAGAAAGGTCCCGTAACAGACAATCTGGCTTCATGTCAGCAGAGAATCAGTCTTCATATCATAGCCTAGAATCAGGCTTCACGTCACCCACCACTGTAAGAGTCAATTTTCATAAATTTAGGCCCAGAACCCAGGCAGAGGAGAAAGGTCCCGTAACAGACAATCTGGCTTCATGTCAGCAGAGAATCAGTCTTCATATCATAGCAGAGAATCAGGCTTCACGTCACCCACCACTGCAACAGTCAATTGTCATAAATTTAGGCCCAGCACCCAGGCAGAGGAGAGAGCTCCCGTAACAGAGGATCTGGCTTCATGTCAGCAGAGAATCAGTCTGCATGTCATAGCAGAGAATGAGGCTTCACGTCACCCACCACTGCAACAGTCCATTGGCATATATTTAGGCCTAGCACACAGGCAGAGCAGAGAGGTCCCGTAACAGACAATCTGGCTTCATGTCAGCAGAGAATCAGTCTGCATGTCATAGCAGAGAATGAGGCTTCACGTCACCCACCACTGCAACAGTCCATTGGCATATATTTAGGCCTAGCACACAGGCAGAGCAGAGAGGTCCCGTAACAGACAATCTGGCTTCATGACAGCAGAGAATCAGTCTGCATGTCATAGCAGAGAATGAGGCTTCACGTCACCCACCACTGCAACAGTCCATTGGCATATATTTAGGCCTAGCACACAGGCAGAGCAGAGAGGTCCCGTAACAGACAATCTGGCTTCATGTCAGCAGAGAATCAGTCTGCATGTCATAGCAGAGAATGAGGCTTCACGTCACCCACCACTGCAACAGTCCATTGGCATATATTTAGGCCTAGCACACAGGCAGAGCAGAGAGGTCCCGTAACAGACAATCTGGCTTCATGACAGCAGAGAATCAGTCTGCATGTCATAGCAGAGAATGAGGCTTCACGTCACCCACCACTGCAACAGTCCATTGGCATATATTTAGGCCTAGCACACAGGCAGAGCAGAGAGGTCCCGTAACAGACGATCTGGCTTCATGTCAGCAGAGAATCAGTCTGCATGTCATAGCAGAGAATCAGGCTTCACGTCAGCCACCACTGCAACAGTCCATGGTCATAAATTTAGGCCCAGCACCCAGGCAGAGGAGAGAGGTCCCGTAACAGACAATCTGGCTTCATGTCAGCAGAGAATTAGTCTGCATGTCATAGCAGAGAATCAGGCTTCATGTCAGCCACCACTGCAACAGTCCATTGGCATATATTTAGGCCTAGCACACAGGCAGAGGAGAGGTTCATTCAACTTTGGGTAGCATCGCAATATAATGGTAAAATGAAAATAAAAATAGGATTGAATGAGGAAGTGCCCTGGAGTCCAATAATATATGGTTATGGGGAGGTAGTTAATGTCTAATCTGGACAAGGGACGGACAGGTCCTGTGGGATCCATGCCTGGTTCATTTTTATGAACGTCAGCTTGTCCACATTGGCTGTAGACAGGCGGCTGCGTTTGTCTGTAATGACGCCCCCTGCCGTGCTGAATACACGTTCAGACAAAACGCTGGCTGCCGGGCAGGCCAGCACCTCCAAGGCATAAAAGGCTAGCTCTGGCCACGTGGACAATTTAGAGACCCAGAAGTTGAATGGGGCCGAACCATCAGTCAGTACGTGGAGGGGTGTGCACACGTACTGTTCCACCATGTTAGTGAAATGTTGCCTCCTGCTAACACGTTGCGTATCAGGTGGTGGTGCAGTTAGCTGTGGCGTGTTGACAAAAGTTTTCCACATCTCTGCCATGCTAACCCTGCCCTCAGAGGAGCTGGCCGTGACACAGCTGCCTTGGCGACCTCTTGCTCCTCCTCTGCCTTGGCCTTGGGCTTCCACTTGTTCCCCTGTGACATTTGGGAATGCTCTCAGTAGCGCGTCTACCAACGTGCGCTTGTACTCGCGCATCTTCCTATCACGCTCCAGTGCAGGAAGTAAGGTGGGCACATTGTCTTTGTAGCGTGGATCCAGCAGGGTGGCAACCCAGTAGTCCGCACAGGTTAAAATGTGGGCAACTCTGCTGTCGTTGCGCAGGCACTGCAGCATGTAGTCGCTCATGTGTGCCAGGCTGCCCAGGGGTAAGGACAAGCTGTCCTCTGTGGGAGGCGTATCGTCATCGTCCTGCCTTTCCCCCCAGCCACGCACCAGTGATGGACCCGAGCTGCGTTGGGTGCCACCCCGCTGTGACCATGCTTCATCCTCATCCTCCTCCACCTCCTCCTCATCCTCGTCCTCCTCGTCCTCCAGTAGTGGGCCCTGGCTGGCCACATTTGTACCTGGCCTCTGCTGTTGCAAAAAACCTCCCTCTGAGTCACTTCGAAGAGACTGGCCTGAAAGTGCTAAAAATGACCCCTCTTCCTCATCCTCCTCCTCCTCCTCCTGGGCCACCTCCTGTTCCATCATCGCCCTAAGTGTTTTCTCAAGGAGACATAGAAGTGGTATTGTAACGCTGATAACGGTGTCATCGCCACTGGCCATGTTGGTGGAGTACTCGAAACAGCGCAACAGGGCACACAGGTCTCGCATGGAGGCCCAGTCATTGGTGGTGAAGTGGTGCTGTTCTGTAGTGCGACTGACCCGTGCGTGCTGCAGCTGAAACTCCACTATGGCCTGCTGCTGCTCGCACAGTCTGTCCAGCATGTGCAAGGTGGAGTTCCACCTGGTGGGCACGTCGCATATGAGGCGGTGAGCGGGAAGGCCGAAGTTACGCTGTAGCGCAGACAGGCGAGCAGCGGCAGGATGTGAACGCCGGAAGCGCGAACAGACGGCCCGCACTTTATGCAGCAGCTCTGACATGTCGGGGTAGTTGTGAATGAACTTCTGCACCACCAAATTCAGCACATGCGCCAAGCAAGGGATGTGCGTCAAATTGGCTAGTCCCAGAGCTGCAACGAGATTTCGCCCATTATCACACACCACCAGGCCGGGCTTGAGGCTCACCGGCAGCAACCACTCGTCGGTCTGTTGTTCAATACCCCGCCACAACTCCTGTGCGGTGTGGGGCCTGTCCCCCAAACATATGAGTTTCAGAATGGCCTGCTGACGTTTACCCCGGGCTGTGCTGAAGTTGGTGGTGAAGGTGTGTGGCTGACTGGATGAGCAGGTGGAAGAAGAGGAGGAGGAAGCCGAGAAGGAGGAGGTGGCAACAGGAGGCAAAGAATGTTGCCCTGCGATCCTTGGCGGCGGCAGGACGTGCGCCAAACAGCTCTCCGCCTGGGGCCCAGCTGCCACTACATTTACCCAGTGTGCAGTTAGGGAGATATAGCGTCCCTGGCCGTGCTTACTGGTCCACGTATCTGTGGTTAGGTGGACCTTGCTACAGATGGCGTTGCGCAGTGCACACTTGATTTTATGGGATACTTGGTTGTGCAGGGAAGGCACGGCTCTCTTGGAGAAGTAGTGCCGGCTGGGAACAACATACTGTGGGACAGCAAGCGACATGAGCTGTTTGAAGCTGTCTGTGTCCACCAGCCTAAATGACAGCATTTCATAGGCCAGTAGTTTAGAAATGCTGGCATTCAGGGCCAGGGATCGAGGGTGGCTAGGTGGGAATTTACGCTTTCTATCAAATGTTTGTGAGATGGAGAGCTGAACGCTGGCGTGTGACATGGTTGAGACGCTTGGTGACGGAGGTGGTGGTGGTGGTGTTGGTGGTACATCCCCTGTTTGCTGGGCGGCAGGTGCCAACGTTCCTCCAGAGGCGGAGGAAGAGGCCGAGGCGGCAGCAGCAGAATAGGCCGAGGCGGCAGCAGCAGAAGAGGTAGCAGGGGGAGCCTGAGTGACTTCCTTGGTTTTAAGGTGTTTACTCCACTGCAGTTCATGCTTTGCATGCAGGTGCCTGGTCATGCAGGTTGTGCTCAGGTTCAGAACGTTAATGCCTCGCTTCAGGCTCTGATGGCACAGCGTGCAAACCACTCGGGTCTTGTCGTCAGCACATTGTTTGAAGAAGTGCCATGCCAGGGAACTCCTTGAAGCTGCCTTTGGGGTGCTCGGTCCCAGATGGCGGCGGTCAGTAGCAGGCGGAGTCTCTTGGCGGCGGGTGTTCTGCTTTTGCCCACTGCTCCCTCTTTTGCTACGCTGTTGG
Organism: Bufo gargarizans; assembly: GCF_014858855.1. Classification (NCBI taxonomy): domain Eukaryota; kingdom Metazoa; phylum Chordata; class Amphibia; order Anura; family Bufonidae; genus Bufo; species Bufo gargarizans. The sequence goes on from NC_058082.1 coordinate 607,203,047, forward strand.
CTCGGTCTCACCACTGCCTCTTCCTCCGAACTGTGAAAGTCAGTGGCACGACCTTCATTCCATGTGGGGTCTAGGACCTCATCGTCCCCTGCATCGTCTTCCACCCAGTCTTGATCCCTGACCTCCTGTTCAGTCTGCACACTGCAGAAAGACGCAGCAGTTGGCACCTGTGTTTCGTCATCATCAGAGACATGCTGAGGTGGTATTCCCATGTCCTCATCATCAGGAAACATAAGTGGTTGTGCGTCAGTGCATTCTATGTCTTTCACCGCTGGGGAAGGGCTAGGTGGATGCCCTTGGGAAACCCTGCCAGCGGAGTCTTCAAACAGCATAAGAGACTGCTGCATAACTTGAGGCTGAGACAGTTTCCCTGGTATGCATGGGGGTGATGTGACAGACTGATGGGGTTGGTTTTCAGGCGCCATCTGTGCGCTTTCTGCAGAAGACTGGGTGGGAGATAATGTGAACGTGCTGGATCCACTGTCGGCCACCCAATTGACTAATGCCTGTACCTGCTCAGGCCTTACCATCCTTAGAACGGCATTGGGCCCCACCATATATCGCTGTAAATTCTGGCGGCTACTGGGACCTGAGGTAGTTGGTACACTAGGACGTGTGGATGTGGCAGAACGGCCACGTCCTCTCCCAGCACCAGAGGGTCCACTAACACCACCACGACCATGTCCACGTCCGCGTCCCTTACTAGATGTTTTTCTCATTGTTATGGTTCACCACAACAACAAATATATTATTTGGCCCAATGTATTGTATTCAAATTCAGCGGGATATAAATTTGAGGCCTAGTATTTAGGCGCTGGGTGACCGGTATGGATTTAGTGACAGAATTAGACTTGGAAATGCACAGAAGCGTGTGTGTGAAGTTATTCTGAATGACCCTATGTGCACCTTCAATATTATATACCCTTTTAGGGATAGATTTCAAATAGCTCTGATATAGCAGAAACCACTAAATTATGAAATTGCTAAATTGGGAATTGTACTTCAACCCAGAACAAAAAATGTGCTTTGACGGACACTAAATATCTTGCCCAGCAACAACAGTACAGCGGTGGGTAACGAGAGATTTAGAGGGATTTAAATTTGAGGCCTAGTATTTAGGCGCTGGGTCACCGGTATGGATTTAGTGACAGAATTAGACTTGGAAATGCACAGAAGCGTGTGTGTGAAGTTATTCTGAATGACCCTATGTGCACCTTCAATATTATATACCCTTTTAGGGATAGATTTCAAATAGCTCTGATATAGCAGAAACCACTAAATTATGAAATTGCTAAATTGGGAATTGTACTTCAACCCAGAACAAAAAATGTGCTTTGACGGACACTAAATATCTTGCCCAGCAACAACAGTACAGCGGTGGGTAACGAGAGATTTAGAGGGATTTAAATTTGAGGCCTAGTATTTAGGCGCTGGGTCACCGGTATGGATTTAGTGACAGAATTAGACTTGGAAATGCACAGAAGCGTGTGTGTGAAGTTATTCTGAATGACCCTATGTGCACCTTCAATATTATATACCCTTTTAGGGATAGATTTCAAATAGCTCTGATATAGCAGAAACCACTAAATTATGAAATTGCTAAATTGGGAATTGTACTTCAACCCAGAACAAAAAATGTGCTTTGACGGACACTAAATATCTTGCCCAGCAACAACAGTACAGTGGTGGGTAACGAGAGATTTAGAGGGATTTAAATTTGAGGCCTAGTATTTAGGCGCTGGGTGACAGGTATGGGTTTAGTGACAGAATTAGACTTGGAAATGCACAGAAGCGGGTGTGTGAAGTTATTCTGAATGACCCTATGTGCACCTTCAATATTATATACCCTTTTAGGGATAGATTTCAAATAGCTCTGATATAGCAGAAACCACTAAATTATGAAATTGCTAAATTGGGAATTGTACTTCAACCCAGAACAAAAAATGTGCTTTGACGGACACTAAATATCTTGCCCAGCAACAACAGTACACCGGTGGGTAACGAGAGATTTAGAGGGAATTAAATTTGAGGCCTAGTATTTAGGCGCTGGGTCACCGGTATGGATTTAGTGACAGAATTAGACTTGGAAATACACAGTAGCGGGTGTGTGTGAAGTTATTCTGAATGACCCTATGTGCACCTTCAATATTATATACCCTTTTAGGGATAGATTTCAAATAGCTCTGATATAGCAGAAACCACTAAATTATGAAATTGCTAAATTGGGAATTGTACTTCAACCCAGAACAAAAAATGTGCTTTGACGGACACTAAATATCTTGCCCAGCAACAACAGTACAGCGGTGGGTAACGAGAGATTTAGAGGGAATTAAATTTGAGGCCTAGTATTTAGGCGCTGGGTCACCGGTATGGATTTAGTGACAGAATTAGACTTGGAAATGCACAGAAGCGTGTGTGTGAAGTTATTCTGAATGACCCTATGTGCACCTTCAATATTATATACCCTTTTTGGGATAGATTTCAAATAGCTCTGATATAGCAGGAACCACTAAATTATGAAATTGCTAAATTGGGAATTGTACTTCAACCCAGAACAAAAAATGTGCTTTGACGGGCACTAAATAACTTTCCCAGCTACAACAGGACAACGGTAACGAGAGATTTAGAGGGATTTAAATTTGAGGCCTAGTATTTAGGCGCTGGGTGACAGGTATGGGTTTAGTGACAGAATTAGACTTGGAAATACACAGTAGCGGGTGTGTGTGAAGTTATTCTGAATGACCCTATGTGCACCTTCAATATTATATACCCTTTTAGGGATAGATTTCAAATAGCTCTGATATAGCAGAAACCACTAAATTATGAAATTGCTAAATTGGGAATTGTACTTCAACCCAGAACAAAAAATGTGCTTTGACGGACACTAAATATCTTGCCCAGCAACAACAGTACACCGGTGGGTAACGAGAGATTTAGAGGGAATTAAATTTGAGGCCTAGTATTTAGGCGCTGGGTCACCGGTATGGATTTAGTGACAGAATTAGACTTGGAAATACACAGTAGCGGGTGTGTGTGAAGTTATTCTGAATGACCCTATGTGCACCTTCAATATTATATACCCTTTTAGGGATAGATTTCAAATAGCTCTGATATAGCAGAAACCACTAAATTATGAAATTGCTAAATTGGGAATTGTACTTCAACCCAGAACAAAAAATGTGCTTTGACGGACACTAAATATCTTGCCCAGCAACAACAGTACAGCGGTGGGTAACGAGAGATTTAGAGGGAATTAAATTTGAGGCCTAGTATTTAGGCGCTGGGTCACCGGTATGGATTTAGTGACAGAATTAGACTTGGAAATGCACAGAAGCGTGTGTGTGAAGTTATTCTGAATGACCCTATGTGCACCTTCAATATTATATACCCTTTTTGGGATAGATTTCAAATAGCTCTGATATAGCAGGAACCACTAAATTATGAAATTGCTAAATTGGGAATTGTACTTCAACCCAGAACAAAAAATGTGCTTTGACGGGCACTAAATAACTTTCCCAGCTACAACAGGACAACGGTAACGAGAGATTTAGAGGGATTTAAATTTGAGGCCTAGTATTTAGGCGCTGGGTGACAGGTATGGGTTTAGTGACAGAATTAGACTTGGAAATACACAGTAGCGGGTGTGTGTGAAGTTATTCTGAATGACCCTATGTGCACCTTCAATATTATATACCCTTTTAGGGATAGATTTCAAATAGCTCTGATATAGCAGAAACCACTAAATTATGAAATTGCTAAATTGGGAATTGTACTTCAACCCAGAACAAAAAATGTGCTTTGACGGACACTAAATATCTTGCCCAGCAACAACAGTACAGCGGTGGGTAACGAGAGATTTAGAGGGAATTAAATTTGAGGCCTAGTATTTAGGCGCTGGGTCACCGGTATGGATTTAGTGACAGAATTAGACTTGGAAATACACAGTAGCGGGTGTGTGTGAAGTTATTCTGAATGACCCTATGTGCACCTTCAATATTATATACCCTTTTTGGGATAGATTTCAAATAGCTCTGATATAGCAGGAACCACTAAATTATGAAATTGCTAAATTGGGAATTGTACTTCAACCCAGAACAAAAAATGTGCTTTGACGGGCACTAAATAACTTTCCCAGCTACAACAGGACAACGGTAACGAGAGATTTAGAGGGATTTAAATTTGAGGCCTAGTATTTAGGCGCTGGGTGACAGGTATGGGTTTAGTGACAGAATTAGACTTGGAAATACACAGTAGCGGGTGTGTGTGAAGTTATTCTGAATGACCCTATGTGCACCTTCAATATTATATACCCTTTTTGGGATAGATTTCAAATAGCTCTGATATAGCAGAAACCACTAAATTATGAAATTGCTAAATTGGGAATTGTACTTCAACCCAGAACAAAAAATGTGCTTTGACGGACACTAAATATCTTGCCCAGCAACAACAGTACAGCGGTGGGTAACGAGAGATTTAGAGGGATTTAAATTTGAGGCCTAGTATTTAGGCGCTGGGTGACAGGTATGGGTTTAGTGACAGAATTAGACTTGGAAATACACAGTAGCGGGTGTGTGTGAAGTTATTCTGAATGACCCAATGTGCACCTTCAATATTATATACCCTTTTTGGGATAGATTTCAAATAGCTCTGATATAGCAGGAACCACTAAATTATGAAATTGCTAAATTGGGAATTGTATTTCAACCCAGAACAAGAAATGTGCTTGAACGGACACTAAATAACTCGCCCAGCTACAGCACTAGGGACAGATTTAGCTGGATATAAATTTGAGGCCTAGTATTTAGGCGCTGGGTGACCGGTATGGATTTAGTGACAGAATTAGACTGGGATATGGCCAAAAAATGAACAGACTATTGCTGGTTAAATGCACTTGGTGTGACAGCTTCACCCTGATGTAGGCTTTAGCCAAAAAACAACCACACCATTGAGGGTTAAATGCACTTGGTGACAGGCGCAGCTTGCCCCTGATTTTGTATATGGCCAAAAAATGAACAGACTATTGCTGGTTAAATGCACTTGGTGTGACAGCTTCACCCTGATGTAGGCTTTAGCCAAAAAACAACCACACCATTGAGGGTTAAATGCACTTGGTGACAGGCGCAGCTTGCCCCTGATTTTGTATATGGCCAAAAAATGAACAGACTATTGCTGGTTAAATGCACTTGGTGTGACAGCTTCACCCTGATGTAGGCTTTAGCCAAAAAACAACCACACCATTGAGGGTTAAATGCACTTGGTGACAGGCGCAGCTTGCCCCTGATTTTGTATATGGCCAAAAAATGAACAGACTATTGCTGGTTAAATGCACTTGGTGTGACAGCTTCACCCTGATGTAGGCTTTAGCCAAAAAACAACCACACCATTGAGGGTTAAATGCACTTGGTCGCAGCTTGTGCTGGCGCACCACAAGACACAAAATGGCCGCCGATCACCCCAGAAAAATGAGACTGACAAACGGTCTGTGCAGCCTAAAAACAGTGAGCAATTGAGGATCAGCAGCTCAATGATCCACAGCTGCAGATCGATCAGTTAATCAAGTCCTTTGGAGGAGTTAATCTGCCTAATCTCGCCCTACTGTCGCAGCCGCAACCTCTCCCTACGCTAATCAGAGCAGAGTGACGGGCGGCGCTATGTGACTCCAGCTTAAATAGAGGCTGGGTCACATGGTGCTCTGGCCAATCACAGCCATGCCAATAGTAGGCATGGCTGTGATGGCCTCTTGGGGCAAGTAGTATGACGCTTGTTGATTGGCTGCTTTGCAGCCTTTCAAAAAGCGCCAAGAAAGCGTCACAAAAGCGCGAAGAAAGCGACGAACACCGAACCCGAACCCGGACTTTTACGAAAATGTCCGGGTTCGGGTCCGTGTCACGGACACCCCAAAATTCGGTACGAACCCGAACTATACAGTTCGAGTTCGCTCATCCCTACTCGTGACACGTACCTATCATCCACGATGCTTCCTTGTACCTTCTTACAAAATATTTATAGTGCCCATAGTGCCAGCATCACCTAGAAGTGATTAGATGTAACTACATGCAAGCTGTTAGAAGGGATTACAGCAATATACATTGTGGGGATTCACTCTGGTAGTTAGGACTAGTGGACGCAGTATAGAGGAAAAGTACACAGTTCTTGGATCAAACAGCGGTTTTTATTCACACATTGGTATATAACAAAATGCAGATAAGGTGTATCACAAAACGCAGGTGCCTTTGTGTTTGTTCACACACAAGGAATGTCCATAAACAATAAAAGTCACCTTTTCTCCTGGGTATTAATTCACACCCTGTTAGCAGTTCAGCCTCATCAAGTCCATAGGCGACCTGTTCACTTTTAGAGGGGCCTGAGTCCTCCAGCCCGGCTCAAACCTCAAATCCCAGCACAGCCCTCTGTTCACAGCACACAGACTCCTGAGCTCCACTGTCAGAGGGAGGTAAATCCACCACACCTGGCAGTGCTGGCTGTTTTTTTTTGCCTGGCAAAACCTGGCCTGGAACATGGGGAGTAGTCACACACCCAGCACTTTGACTACTCCCATCCGTGCCGGATCACCTATGACAGCCATGCTAAATATCAAGGTGTCAATTAGCAATAACTGCTGCTGACACATAAAATACAGGCTCTTACTTAACGGAAGCCAGGAACCTCAGTGATACATCCTTCCATCCACGATGATTCCAGGTACCTTCTCACAACATATACACCATAAAATGACATTTTGCAAATACCCATAAACATACAGGGCCAAACTATTGATACTGAGTGGGACACAGGACTACTGTCATACAAACTGCTGAAAATCTTAATGCTGGCTATTATAGGAAGGTGACAGCACACACAGGGCAATGCAGCCTGCTATCCATGGCGTTGTGTAGTCACATACTAAACAGGCTGCTCGGAGTGCCCACACTGACTCAGTCTGCAGCTGAAAATATCTACAATGAGTAATTAAGAATCAGAACTGGATCATCGAGCAATGGAAGATGGTGGCCCGGTCTGATAGCCCGGTATTCAGTTGTATTTTACTGTGACACATCACCTACCTAAACGCTGTACAGATTAAGTACACCCCTAAAGGCAGTGCTTTCAGCAGGATAATGCCCCTGTCATGCTGCTATTACATGCAGTGATCTCCTACTCAGTATAAAGACAAGTGATCGCTAATGCATCACTTGTCCCTATACTGCCTCATTGTTTGCTAGCAGAGGAGCGTCTATTACATGCCGCGATCAGCCGCCGGCAAACTACGATTTTTTAACACGTTAAAAGATCCTGTTTACCCGATGAACGAGCCTTGTTCAAATCAGACCCCATCACGCCATCACTCACCGCTCCATGGTCTTCTTCCGGCCCTCACTGCACTGTAACCTGATGTCAAGAAATTAGGTTAAATCACAATATACACATCTTTTTAGAGTGGCCTATCACATGCCTTGATCTAACCCCTCTTTATATATAGACCATTTATCATCATTTCCTGAACCTGACCAAACTCTCCACCGCACCCATGTCACTTTATATCTACTCCCCTATTGTACTGAGATGGCTGGATCATTGCACAAAACAAGCACTTTTACCTTTTGTGTCATCCCTATCTTCTCATAGATTGTAAACTCTTGCGAGTAGGGTCCTCATTCCTCTCTTTGTAATTATTGAATTGTCTGTTATTTATGACTTTTTGCAAATGAACTCCTGAATTGTAAAGCGCTGTGGAATATGTTGATATATAAAAAAAATATTATTATTAGTGCGCTCCTATGTGCACAACGTCATGATGCTGTATGCTGACATGGCATAGTGCAGAGCTGTGCCCTGAAGAAGATCAGTGAGGGTGAGTAGAGCAGGCGCAGTGCCTCCTGCACTGCTCCCAGCACCCCCTACATGCTGATGACTGCTTCCATAATGGGAGTGGTCATTAGCTTTCGGACTATAAGACGCACTGTCACTTTTTTTGGGGGGGTCTTATAGTCTGAAAAATATGTTTTTATATATATATACCGTACAGACCAAAAGTTTGGACACACCTTCTCATTCAAAGAGTTTTCTTTATTTTTATGACTATGAAAATTGTAGATTCACACTGAAGGCATCAAAACTATGAATTAACACATGTGGAATTATATACATAACAAAAAAGTGTGAAACAACTGAAAATATGTCATATTCTAGGTTCTTCAAAGTAGCCACCTATAGCTTTGATTACTACTTTGCACAATCTTGGCATTCTCTTGATCAGCTTAAAGAGGTAGTCACCTGAAATGGTTTCCACTTCACAGGTGTGTCCTGTCAGGTTTAATAAGTGGTATTTCTTTCCTTATAAATGGGGTTGGGACCATCAGTTGCGTTGTGGAGAAGTCAGGTGGATACACAGCTGATAGTACTACTGAATAGACTGTTAGAATTTGTATTATGGCAAGAAAAAAGTAAAGAAAAACGAGTGGCCATCATTACTTTAAGAAATGAAGGTCAGTCAGTCCGAAAAATTGGGAAAACTTTGAAAGTGTCCCCAAGTGTATTCACAAAAACCATCAAGCGCTACAAAGAAACTGTCTCACATGCGGACCGCCCCAGGAAAGGAAGACCAAGAGTCACCTCTGCTGCGGAGGATAAGTTCATCCGAGTCACCAGCCTCAGAAATCGCAGGTTAACAGCAGTTCTGATTAGAGACCAGGTCAATGCCACACAGAGTTCTAGCAGCAGACACTTCTCTAGAACAACTGTTAAGAGGAGACTGTGTGAATCAGGCCTTCATGGTAGAATATCTGCTAGGAAACCACTGCTAAGGACAGGCAACAAGCAGAAGAGACTTGTTTGGGCTAAAGAACACAAGGAATGGACATTAGACCAGTGGAAATCTGTGCTTTGGTCTGATGAGTCCAAATTTGAAATCTTTGGTTCCAATCACTGTGTCTTTGTGCAACGCAGAAAAGGTGAACGGATGGACTCTACATGCCTGGTTCCCACCGTGAAGCATGGAGGAGGAGGTGTGATGGTGTGGGGTGCTTTGCTGGTGACACTGTTGGGGATTTATTGAAAATTGAAGGCATACTGAACCAGCATGGCTACCACAGCATCTTGCAGCAGCATGCTATTCCATCCGGTTTGCGTTTAGTTGGACCATCATTTCTTTTTCAACAGGACAATGACCCCAAACACACCTCCAGGCTGTGTAAGGGCTATTTGACCATGAAGGAGAGTGATGGGGTGCTGCGCCAGATGACCTGGCCTCCACAGTCAACGGACCTGAACCCAATCGAGATAGTTTGGGGTGAGCTGGACCGCAGAGTGAAGGCAAAAGGGCCAACAAGTGCTAAGCATCTCTGGGAACTTCTTTAAGACTGTTGGAAGACCATTTCAGGTGACTACCTCTTGAAGCTGATCAAGAGAATGCCAAGAGTGTTCAAAGCAGTAATCAAAGCAAAAGGTGGCTACTTTGAAGAACCTAGAATATGACATATTTTCAGTTGTTTCACACTTTTTTGTTATGTATATAATTCCACATGTGTTAATTCATAGTTTTGATGCCTTCAGTGTAAATCTACAATTTTCATAGTCATGAAAATAAAGAAAACTCTTTGAATGAGAAGATGTGTCTAAACTTTTGGTCTGTACTGTATATATATATATATATATATATATATATATATACATACAAAAGTTAAATAAGAAGTTCAGCCTAGCACATATAGCAGTGCATCATTAGATTAACACATTCTGAATCAGTTGTGACAATAACTATAAATATTTACACTTCATGAATAAGAGAATAGACATTTATCTTCCACATCGTGTAGAACATAGCCTCCTGGCTATAGATAAAATACAACAGAGAAAATCTTACTGAAAAAGAAGCTCAACACAATTTATTGAATACTTCTTTGTAACTCTTGGCCACATCATAAAGAACGTTTATGCAAAAAACATTCCCTCCTTAACGTTTTTTTTTTTTTTTAAGACCACTCTCTCTGGTGACAGAAATGTAGTCAAGTACCAGTTATCTGATTTGTGTGAACCTGGCGAATGGTAAGTCCAGATGTGAGCAGGGGATTTTGATTTGGATGTTCAGTTCTGTATTTTCTGGGTGGTCTCAGAACAACTGAAGAAGATAGTAATTTTCCAAAATAAGAATGCGGAATAAGGATTTTCTCATGGCTCCTGAGTCATCCTCAACCATCAACCCATAAACTGCCTTTCTTTTTTTTTTTTTTTTTAACCAGATTACTTATATTGTTCCCTTAAATGGCCTTCACCACAGTTATGAATGTATCTATGCTAAGAGAGGCCATTGGCCTCACTAACTGGAACATTGTCCTAAAAAATACAAATGCAGTCACACAATTGGATATTTTTAAAACCATCCTAAACCCTAATTGTGAGATGTACATACCTTATGGGAATAAAAGTGTGAAACAAGAAAAAGAAACCATGTAAATAAATAGAAATGTAAAGGAAGCAATAAATGACAAGAATAAATCATTAAAATAGGAGGGTAGTGAGAAAGCATTGAAAAACTATAAGGAAAAAAAAATAGAATATGTAAAAGACAAATAAAAGCACCCAAATTTAAGACAGAGAGATTCATTGACAACGAGAGTAAAACTAATCCTAAAATGTTCTTTAATTACAGTATATAAATGGTAAAATTATAAATCTAAAGGTGTCGGTCTTTTAAAGAGTGATGAGAGGGGAGTAGCAGAGAATGAGAGAAGAAAACAAAGCTATTAAATATTTTTTCTCCACTGTATTTACTGATATTGATGACCTATCCTGATAGCGACCCATATCCTTTTTTTAATCTCTTTTTATGTTCTGATTGAAGATTTTTAAAATTCTATTTCCTTAACATGATTATGGGGAGGCCATCTTGTCTGAGCTGTTCTTAACAGCATTTAGAAAGCATTAAGAAAATCTCTTTACGGCAGCCCCATGATCCTTAGACTCTGGTCTAGGGGGAACTCACTGACTTCTATGGGAGAATTTTCTAGGCATACTCTGTGACCTGTGCAGAGATCAGGGTAAGAATAGATAAGCTTTGACAATCGCCTACCTGTATTGTCAATGGTGGACCCCGTCTTGTCTGTCATTCTAATCCTGCCTATAATTATATATGCTCTGTATATAGATAAGCAGATAACTGCAGTAAAGTGATCTTTACAGACCAAGGAGTGGCACCTATTATTAGTGCAAAAACCTCAGGATTTTATGTTTTTTGTTTAAATATAGATAGTGCCATGGAAAATTGAAAGTAACCAACAAAATGTTTCCTTTAAGTCTGTTCAGTTTTCATAAATCAATAAAAAAAAGTGCACCACAATAATATGTGACTGACCATACTGGCTAGACCCTCACGCTGATGTTAAAAGCTGAGACTTTACCCAATATATTCCAGTCAGGAACACATTGGAGTCCTAATAGCCTGTGTCACATGGCTTGTTATAGGTGGGGCTCTCAGCCTTCTCCTCCCTCCCATTGTATAAGTGATATTACTATGGAGGTATGTGGGAGCTTGGCTGTGAGTTGGTCCTTAGCACCTATCAGACTGTGTTCACACACGATAGGTAGTTTAGCGGTAGGACCCACGCCACACTGAGATACCTTGACAGGGTGCCCAGGGCTACGATATGTTCATGACTGGAATATATTGGCTAAACTCTCAGCTTTTAACATCAGCGTGAGGGTCTAGCCAGTATGGTCAGTCGCATATTATTGTGGTGCACCTTTTTTCAGTGATTTATGTATTCTTATATTTTCATCCACACATTATTTCATCTTTTGTATGATGTTTTTGTGGTGCATGTGGTCCGCTAATGTAACATCCCGAAGTATGTTACTAAACTCTCTTTCCCTGCTACAACATGTTAAGTGTAATTTTATTGTCCGTCTATATAAGTATATTGTCATTAATGTCATTTAATGTATTTCTAGGCCTGTTTTATATTATGCTGTAATTTCCCTGTACACCAGCAGGTGGCAGCAATGTGTGATCCGGTCCATAGCCAGTTTAGTATTGCTAGACTGGAATAGTTCATTCCAGTCTTAGCTCCCCCTCCTCTGTGAGCAGAAGTGGGTTGGTCCCATGTCTTGTCTCATGGGGAGGAGAAGGAAGTTAAGTTAGTGTACCAGCTACCCCCGCTTGTGGTAGGCTGTGTTAGTAGGAGCTCCCAGAAACAGGGATCCCCAGACAGGATCTTGCCTCAGCTGAGTCCAAAGATCACGCTTCCTAGTCCGAGCCCTGCAGCCTCGACTGCGGACAAGAAAAGCAGCAATATCCAGCCTCCAGGAAGAAGCTTCCCCTGTGAGCCAAGCTGTGAGTACATATCCAGAGTCCAGGAGAAGCCAAATTCCTCCTCAGTTAGTCAGGCCCATTACAAGCAGAAGACAGACAGAGCAGAAGATAAATACCTGCCAGATTATCCAGGCACATAGTATAGAAGCAGAAGAGATATTGATCCCTGCCATACATTGCCTATACCTGCTGGGACCCAAGACTATTGCTGTAACTTGTACGGATTTCTGCTGCTATTAAGTAAAGACAAGTTGGATTATATTACCAGTCTGGATCTCATTTACTGCTACCAAAGTTCCTCAGTTACTCCTATTAGCAACACTCATTTTATTGCATGGCGCATGTGCTGCCCGGCCGGGAGAAAATCTTTAGTCTTCTGAGCAAGCGCGGCCCAGCTGGGAGAAGACGCCAATCATGCCCAGCCGAATCCAGGAAGTGAACATCGCGCTTGCTGTATGAAAACTGCTGATGGGAATACCCCTTTAATTTGATCCCATGAATACAGAAGTCAAGACCTCCACAAAAAAAAACTTGTGACTTATTCCTGGCCTATGACTTATGACTTATGGTGACTTATTCCTGGCCTGTATAGTACACAGCCGGCGTGCGCGTTCGCGGCTCTGTACTATACTGGCCAGGAAGAAGTCATCATGGCACATGTGCGGCGGCGTGGGCGTTCAGGACATTGTGCGGCCCGGCCGGGAGAAAATCTTCAGTCTTCTGCGCAAGCGCAGCCACAGGATTCGACAGGCGAGAGGTGGCCGTAACCAGGGGAGCCAAAGACAACAATCAGGTAAGGGGACTTATTTTCTAAAAAAAAGGGTGGGAACTGGGTAATAAAATGTATTTACAAAAATGATCACTGTCAAATCGTTAACAGATTTAACATTGATCATTGTGATGGGAATACCCCTTTAATGGTCCATCTCTCCATGAGACAGAGTCTATATCAGTACTATCTTGTAAATAGCAGTAATACAATTGGCAATCTTCCTTTTTATGAATTCCCTGATGACCCAATAGCCTTGGGGGGAAAACAGCATTATGGAGATTCCCTCTTCTAATCGGCAATTCATTTTCATTGTCTTTGTCACCTTATGATCAATGTCTATGTCATTACATGTTTTTGTGTGTATTACGCTACTGTAATTTGTCCAACCTGTCAAACTATGTGGTGGCGAGCATTTTCTCTTTCACACTAATTGTGTGAAGAGACTTTGCCCCCACCATATACACTAGTGAAGAAGTCTGGTAGTTGGTGCAATATTTTAAAGTGTATTTATGGTCTATATTTATAGAATTTTGTATTACACTATGCTGTATATAAACGCAAAAACACAAAATGCAATCACACTCTGCAACCAGCACTCTGCCCTGCCTCTATGCTGGATGTTGAATAAGGCATTGGTGTACATTTTGGCCAAAGCGTAATAAGCCACTCACCACGTCAAGGTCGCCTTAATGAGTGGTCCCTAACACTAGTTCCTACCTGTTATGGGCCATGACAGCCACACAAAGTCCAGGGAGCGCAGGTACAGCATGCACGCCAAGCACACTCTGCTTTTAACCCCGTCCGGTGCCATTACAGCTTTCATCGGATCCAGGGATGCAAGTGCCAACATGCATGCTGAGCCCACTATATACAGGGAGTGCAGAATTATTAGGCAAGTTGTATTTTTGAGGATTAATTTTATTATTGAACAACAACCATGTTCTCAATGAACCCAAAAAACTCATTAATATCAAAGCTGAATATTTTTGGAAGTAGTTTTTAGTTTGTTTTTAGTTTTAGCTATTTTAGGGGGATATCTGTGTGTGCAGGTGACTATTACTGTACATAATTATTAGGCAACTTAACAAAAAAACAAATATATACCCATTTCAATTATTTATTTTTACCAGTGAAACCAATATAACATCTCATCATTCACAAATATACATTTCTGACATTCAAAAACAAAACAAAAACAAATCAATGACCAATATAGCCACCTTTCTTTGCAAGGACACTCAAAAGCCTGCCATCCATGGATTCTGTCAGTGTTTTGATCTGTTCACCATCAACATTGCGTGCAGCAGCAACCACAGCCTCCCAGACACTGTTCAGAGAGGTGTACTGTTTTCCCTCCTTGTAAATCTCACATTTGATGATGGACCACAGGTTCTCAATGGGGTTCAGATCAGGTGAACAAGGAGGCCATGTCATTAGATTTTCTTCTTTTATACCCTTTCTTGCCAGCCACGTTGTGGAGTACTTGGACGCGTGTGATGGAGCATTGTCCTGCATGAAAATCATGTTTTTCTTACCTTGCAGACTTCTTCCTGTACCACTGCTTGAAGAAGGTGTCTTCCAGAAACTGGCAGTAGGACTGGGAGTTGAGCTTGACTCCATCCTCAACCCAAAAAGGCCCCACAAGCTTATCTTTGATGATACCAGCCCAAACCAGTACTCCACCTCCACCTTGCTGGCGTCTGAGTCGGACTGGAGCTCTCTGCCCTTTACCAATCCAGCCACGGGCCCATCCATCTGGCCCATCAAGACTCACTCTCATTTCATCAGTCCATAAAACCTTAGAAAAATCAGTCTTGAGATATTTCTTGGCCCAGTCTTGACGTTTCAGCTTGTGTGTCTTGTTCAGTGGTGGTCGTCTTTCAGCCTTTCTTACCTTGGCCATGTCTCTGAGTATTGCACACCTTGTGCTTTTGGGCACTCCAGTGATGTTGCAGCTCTGAAATATGGCCAAACTGGTGGCAAGTGGCATCTTGGCAGCTGCACGCTTGACTTTTCTCAGTTCATGGGCAGTTATTTTGCGCCTTGGTTTTTCCTCACGCTTCTTGCGACCCTGTTGACTATTTTGAATGAAACGCTTGATTGTTCGATGATCACGCTTCAGAAGCTTTGCAATTTTAAGAGTGCTGCATCCCTCTGCAAGATATCTCACTATTTTTGACTTTTCTGAGCCTGTCAAGTCCTTCTTTTGACCCATTTTGCCAAAGGAAAGGAAGTTGCCTAATAATTATGCACACCTGATATAGGGTGTTGATGTCATTAGACCACACCCCTTCTCATTACAGAGATGCACATCACATAATATGCTTAATTGGTAGTAGGCTTTCGAGCCTATACAGCTTGGAGTAAGACAACATGCATAAAGAGGAAGATGTGGTCAAAATACTCATTTGCCTAATAATTCTGCACGTAGTGTACTTATCCTGGAGCCTAATGGCTACTGGTAGGTGCTGTATAAGCAGACTCAATTTTATACTGACTTTAAAACCAGCCTCCGGGGCATACTAACTGGTCAGGTGTGCATGACTGCTTGGAGATCGCCACGCCTCCAATATATACTACAAAGAAAGAATATGGGGGATTCAGCCCGCACAACCCCTAGCAGGTGCAGATTGCTATGGCGAAATACAGATACAAATGCAAAAACACAAAATGCAATCGCACTCTGCAACCAGCACTCTGCCCTGCTTTTATGCTGGATGTTGAATAAGGCATTGGTGTACATTTTGGCCAAAGCGTAATAAGCCACTCACCATGTCAAGGTCGCCTTAATGAGTGGTCCCTAACACTAGTTCCTACCTTTTATGGGCCATGACAGCCATACAAAGTCCAGGTGAGTGGCTTATTACGCTTTGGCCAAAATGTACACCAATGCCTTATTCAACATCCAGCATAAAGGCAGGGCAGAGTGCTGGTTGCAGAGTGCGATTGCATTTTGTGTTTTTGCGTTTGTATCTGTATTTCGCCATAGCAATCTGCACCTGCTAGGGGTTGTGCGGGCTGAATTCCCCATATTTTTACTATGCTGTATATATTGAATATTGATGAAAATGTTTTTTTTTTTTTTCTGTGAATTTCAGAATAACCCATTTAGCCTGTGCAGACAGGAATTAGAGTCTATTAATGGGAAAATATAGAAATAAGCAATTCTTAACATGTATTATATTGCTTGCATTTTATTTAAGTGTTTTTAAACCTAAGGCCTTAGCAGATAACGCATTTAAGTAAGGTAAGACATTAAAAGCTTTAGTAAATGTCCCTGCAATCAATGTTTGATTTAATAGCCTTCTTCCTTTTCAGTGCAATTTGTTTGAAAGCAGAGTCTTCAGTATCGAACTTCACCTTTTGCCGGTGGGATGACGAACAGGACCTTCTGCTATACCCCTCTCTTATATGGAGACATCAGGGCACCAGCTTCTTATAATACATCTTATCTGAATCTATTTTAGGACACTGAAAACAGATCAATACAGTTGTTGGTTAGACTTAAACATCACTTGATACCGCATTACTCTGGGAAGTCATTGGATTTTTAAGAACTTCTTTACACTGGATGTTCTGTTATGGTCTCCTGGGGGTTCAAGCATTAGAAACAGGTGATTTGGCCATTTTCTGGATCAATAAAAGAACTAAATTTAGGGGGTCATTTACTAAGATAAAATATGCCTAAATTAGGCCAATTTCAGGCGCAGATTGTGGCACAATATGACTTCTCCCCGCTCACACCAGGTCTAAAATTGTTGTGGGGGGAAGGTGATGCTTGCTTCGAAGCTGGCTTGCATTTATACCAGAGCTGGATGCGCCGAAGTTATTGCAAGGCCTGCACCTTTATCTAAGGCCTTTATTAAATAAATAAATGTACCCCTTAGTTTTTAATCCAACTCATTTGTCAGGGCCATCAGTATTATTTTTCTGAACTTCATGTACTAGAGGATACCCAAATATAAAATTGGCAACATAATTAGTTCTAGATCAAAATGGTGCTAGAAAATCGTGCTGGCATATAATGTGATGTGGTCCCCTAGAAAATAAAGTCTACGCCAGGAAGGAGCTGGTATAGATTTACATGCAAATTGTTAAATATGCGACCCATAACCCACTCTGCCTCATCCACTTATTTGACAAGGGTGTCGGATAGGGAGGAACAGTTTTTGGCACAAAAATAGACCTGTACCAAAATTTTCAACTTTTCTATGCCAGAAAACTCACACAGCAAAATGTCAAAATCCCCCATAGATCTACTTTACTTGTTTTTCTGACTTACAGTATATGTGGCACGTGTTACATTTAAAGATGAGTCGAAGTTGGCAAACTGGAATTCGATCCAGCCAACCATATAAAAAGTGAGCCAACCCTGTGGTGCCTCAGTCGGCTTTTTTCTAAAGTGAATAACCCTAATTTTAATAATCTTTCAGGGTACTATAGTTCCCTCATTCCAGTTATTACTTGAGTTGCACTTCTCTGAACCCTCTCCAGCTCTGCTATGTCTGCCTTGTTCACAGGAGACGAGAACTGTACACAGTACTCCATGTGTGGTCGGATCAGTGATTTGTAAAGTGGTAGGACTATGTTCTCATCACAGGAATCTACCACAGCAAACCTTTTGATGCAAACCATTATCTTATTGGCCTTGGCAGCAGCTGCCTGACACTGGTTTTTACAGCTTAGTTTGCTGTTTACTAAAATTCCTAGGTCCTTTTCCATGTCAGTGTTACCCAGTGGTTTACCATTTAGTATGCACGGATGACTTACATTATTCCTTCCCATGTGCATAACCTTACATTTGTCAGTGTTAATCCTCATCTGCCACTACTCCGCCCAAGCCTCCAATTTATCCAGATCCATCTGTAGCAGTATATTGTCCTCTTCCGTGTCAAATACTTTACACAGTTTAGTGTCATCTGCAAAAAATTATTTGACTGTGCAAGCCTTCTACAAGATTATTAATAAATATATTGAAGAGGATATGGTCCAGCACTGACCCCTTAGGTACTTCACTAATGACAGTGGCCCAATCTGAGTGTGTACCATTAATAACCACCCTCTGTTTTCTATCACTGAGCCAGTTACTTACCCACATACAGATATTTTCTCCTAGTCTGAGCATTCTAATTTTATACACTAACCTTTTATGTGGTACAGTGTCAAATGCTTTGGAAAAGTCCAGATATACGACATCCATTGATTCGCCGCTGTCAAGTCTAGAACTTACCTCCTCATAGAAACTGATTAAATTAGTTTGACATGACCTATCCCTCATGAAGCCATGCTGATATGGCTTTATTTGCTTATTTTGCACATTATATTGCCTTATCCCTTAGAAAGTACAACTCCCAGCATGCCTTGTCAGATTCAAACCTTCAGGACCTGCTGGGAGTTGTAGTTTTCCTTTCTGCAACTTGCTCTAATTTTATGTTGAAATTATGATGCGGGTACAGGTCTGGCATTCTCACCCGCTGCCCGCACCATCAATTGCCTATACCAAACCAGAAACTACGGTGTACAAGCAAATAAGGGTGGGTTCGCACTTGCGTTCGGGCTTTCTGTTATAGGCTCCGTTTATAACGGAATGCTGAGACGGAATGAAAAATGGAAACCTTTAGAAGTATTCAGTTTTTATCCATCACAATAGAAGTCTATGGCCTGCATAACGGATCTGTACTGTTTCCGTTATGCTGGAGTCCTCTCCTGTTTAACAGAAACGGGACAGATCCATTATGCAGGCCATAGACTTCTATTATGACCGATTAAATAACGGAATGTCTCTAAAGGAATTGCTTTATGGTCCGTGGTAACAGAATTAATAATGTAATTCACTAAATACCACAAAACAAACCGCAAAAAATGTCAAAATATGAAATTCGCTCATCCCTAGATACCACCATGATAGCAAAGACAGAAACAAATAACTGTCAACCTAAAGTAAAGCAAATGTTTGTCGGCATCTTCAAATGAGAAAATTTACTGGAGTGAGTACGCCATTTGCCACCACGTATTGACTTCTATAGGGTCTTACTCAAGTGGTCAAGACACTTGAGAAATACCCTATAGGGATGGTTGCATGGTGGCCTTTTCACTCCAGTACTCTTATCCATTTGAAAATGCTGGCAAACATTTGCTTTACTTTGGATATTGTTTAGGATGGCTGAGGGAAAGGCTGGTTCATCAAGGATAAGGAATTTCCATGTGTGAGTGTTATCCAAACTTCCAACTGTAAATAACAGATAAATTATCAACTACAATGAGTTTCTTAATGATAAACACTTTGATATAGCGCAGTGCATAATACCATTCTGTTTTGAACACTGTATTGTGTACTAAACTGCAAAGATTCATGTTTGTAAGGCCAAAAAATGAACAAGTAATATTTCTGTTTATGAAAGATCTAGGGTGGGCCCCTAGAATGATTTCCACTGGTAGGCCCTAGGCACCTCAGTCCAAGTGCTGTTTGATAAAACCATTAACAGGGTTTATTACAAGGAAACATTTCGAAGGTATGTCCTATTTGCCCTTGTGCGGTGCAGTTATATGTTCTAAAGCATTTTTTGGCTTGCATTACTGGGAAAAAGGGGCTAATTAGCCGTTGTTTGGTAAAGTATAAAAATTACAGCCCTTTTTGGCATTTATTAGTGGCACAAAAATATATATTTTCCGTTCAGCGGTGCATTTATATGTTCTAAAGGCCTTTTTGACGTGTATTAGTGGCAAAAAATATATATATTATTTGCCGTTCAGAGGTGCAGTTATACAGTATGTTCTAAAGCCTTTTGTGGCATGTAGAAGTGGAAAAAAATAAGGGCCTATTTTCCACTCAGCAGGGCAGTGATATGTTCTGAAGCAGTTTTTGATGTGTATTAGTGGGAAAAAAATATATATTATTTGCCATTTGGTGGTATAGTTATATGTTCTAAAGCCTTTTGTGGCATGCATAAGTGGAAAAAAATAAGGACCTATTTGTCATTTAGCGGTGCACTTATATTTTCTTAAGCCCTTTTTGGCGTGTATTACTGGCAAAAAAATATAAATTATTTGCCGTTCAGCAGTGCAGTTATATGTTCTAAAGCTCTTTTTGGCATGTATTAGTGGCACAGAAAAAAGTATTTGAGGTAGTGTGGTGAAGTGAGAAAATCACCGCCCTTTTTGCCACTTATTAGTGGCAAAAAATATATATTTGCCGTTCAGCGGTGCAGTTATATGTTCTAAATACCTTTGTGGAGTGTATAAGTGGCAAAAATATATATATTATTTGCCGTTCAGTGGTGCAGTTATATGTTCTAAAGTCCTTTTTGGCGTGTATTAGTGGCAAAAAAATACATATTATTTGCCGTTCAGCGGTGCAGTTAAATGTTCTAAAGCCTTTTGTGGTGTGTATAAATGGAAAAAAGGGCCTATTTGTAATTCAGCAGTGCAATTACATATATGTTCTAGAGCCCTTTTTGGCTTGTATTAGTGGTAAAAAATATATATTATTTGCCTTTCAGCGGTGCAGTTACCGTATTTTTCGCCCCATAAGACGCACTTTTTCTTCCCCCAAAATGGGGGAGAAATGCCCCTGCGTCTTATGGGGCGAATGCGTGGAGTTTTACATCGCTGGCAGCGATGTATCAGTGAGCGGGGAGGGACTGGGAGGAGCTGGGGGCCGGCAATAGCGGCGGGGCGGTGCAGTCAGTGTAGTATAGCACCGCCCCGCCGCTCTGGTATACTAATATAAGAAATCATATTGAAGTAATAGTTATTAAACATGTCCCCCAACTGCTATTACTACCTTCCCTCCTAATCGCTGCTGTAGAATTCAGGCCAGTCGGGCGGGCGGCAGCGTAACTCGTGTCACGTGCCTGCGCCGCCTACTTTATGAATGAAGTAGGCGGCGCAGGCAAGTGACGTCAGTGAGACGCGCCGGCCGGCCGTCCTGCCGGTCTGATTTCTACAGCAGCGATTAGGATGAACGGTAGTAATAGGAGTTGGGGGGCATGTTTAATAAATATTAATTCAATATGACAACTTATATTTTGTGCGGCGACGGGCGGGGGGGGGGGGGTCGACGGTTCGGATTGCGATCTGTGGATGGCACTGTTACAGGGGGGGGGGATCTGTGAATGGCACTGTTATGGGCTGGGGGGGTCTGTGCATGGCACTGTTATGGGCTGGGGGGTCTGTGGATGGCACATATATAACAGTGCCACCCACAGACCCCCCCCCCCCAGCCCATAACAGTGCCATCCACGGATCCCCCTGTAACAGTGTCAGCCACAGACCCCCCCCTGTAACAGTGCAAGCCACAGATCCCCCCCATAACAGTGTCCGTCATCCACAGATCCCCCATAACAGTGTCTGTCATCCACAGATCCCCCCATAACAGTGTCCGTCATCCACAGATCCCCCCATAACAGTGTCCGTCATCCACAGATCCCCCCATAACAGTGTCCGTCATCCACAGATCCCCCCATAACAGTGTCCGTCATCCACAGATTCCCCCCTATAACAGTGTCCGTCATCCACAGATCCCCCCTATAACAGTGTCCGTCATCCACAGATCCCCCCTATAACAGTGTCCATCATCCACAGATCCCCCCCATAACAGTGTCCGTCATCCACAGATCCCCCCCATAACAGTGTCAGTCATCCACAGATCCCCAGTAATAGTGCCATCCACAGACCACCATTAGTTCCAAACCCACAGCACACCTTTTGGTTAAAAATGTTTTTTTTCTTATTTTCCTCCCCAAAAACCTAGGTGCGTCTTATGGGCCGATGCGTCTTATAGGGCGAAAAATACGGTATATGTTCTAAAGCCCTTTTTGCCGCTTATTAGTGGCAAAAAAATATACATTATTTGCCGTTCAGTGGTACAGTTATATGTTCTTAAGCCCTTTTTGGCGTGTATTAGGGGCACAAAAAAAGTATTTGCTATTCTGTAGTGAAGTGAGAAAATTACAGCCCTTCTTGGCGTTTATTAGTGGCAAACAATACCGTATTTTTCGCCCTATAAGACGCACCGGCCCATAAGACGCACCTAGGTTTTTGGGGAGGAAAATAAGAAAAAAATATATTTTTAACCAAAAGGTGTGCTGTTTGTTTGGTGGGTTTGTAACTAATGGTGGTCTGTGGATGGCACTATTACTGGGGATCTGTGGATGACGGACACTGTTATGGGGGATCTGTGGATGATGGACACTGTTATGGGGGGATCTGTGGATGACGGACACTGTTATGGGGGGATCTGTGGATGACGGACACTGTTATGGGGGGATCTGTGGATGACGGACACTGTTATAGGGGGGATATGTGGATGACGGACACTGTTATGGGGGGATCTGTGGATGACGGACACTGTTATGGGGGGATCTGTGGATGACGGACACTGTTATGGGGGGATCTGTGGATGACGGACACTGTTATGGGGGGATCTGTGGATAACGGACACTGTTATGGGGGGATCTGTGGATGACGGACACTGTTATGGGGGGGATCTGTGGATGATGGACACTGTTATGGGGGGATCTGTGGATAACTGACACTGTTATGGGGGGGATCTGTGGCTTGCACTGTTATGGGGGGGGGGTCTGTGGCTGACACTGTTACAGGGGGGATCTGTGGATGGCACTGTTACAGGTGGATCCGTGGATGGCACTGTTAT
This sequence comes from Bufo gargarizans, assembly GCF_014858855.1. Classification (NCBI taxonomy): domain Eukaryota; kingdom Metazoa; phylum Chordata; class Amphibia; order Anura; family Bufonidae; genus Bufo; species Bufo gargarizans. The sequence continues at coordinate 607,225,781 of NC_058082.1, forward strand.
GGGCTGGGGGGGGTCTGTGGGTGGCACTGTTATATATGTGCCATCCACAGACCCATCAGCCCATAACAGTGCCATGCACAGACCCCCCCAGCCCATAACAGTGCCATTCACAGATCCCCCCCCCTGTAACAGTGCCATCCACAGATCGCAATCCGAACCGTCCACCACCCCCCCCCCCCCTCCAATCGCCCGCCCGCCGCCGCACAAAATATAAGTTGTCATATTGAATTAATAGTTATTAAACATGCCCCCCAACTCCTATTACTACCTTTCATCCTAATCGCTGCTGTAGAAATCAGGCAGGCAGGACGGCCGGCCGGCGCGTCTCACTGACGTCACTTGCCTGCGCCGCCTACTTCATTCATAAAGTAGGCGGCGCAGGCACGTGACACGAGTTACGCTGCCGCCCGCCCGCCTGGCCTGAATTCTAGAGCAGCAATTAGGAGGTAAGGTAGTAATAGCAGTTGGGAGGCATGTTTAATAACTATTACTTCAATATGAGATCTTATATTAGCATACTGGAGCGGCGGGGCGGTGCTATACTACACTGACTGCACCGCCCCGCCGCTATTGCCGGCCCCCAGCTCCTCCCAGTCCCTCCCCGAGTCCCCGCTCTGCTCATACATCGCAGCTTGCGATGTAAAAGTGGCAGCATTCGCCCCATAAGACGCAGGGGCATTTCTCCCCCATTTTGGGGGAAGAAAAAGTGCGTCTTATGGGGCGAAAAATACGGTATATGTTTGCGGCTCACTGGTGCAGTTATATGTTCTAAAGCATTTTTGGCGTGTATTAGTGGCTGAAAAATAAATATTTGCAGTTCAGCGGTGCAGTAATATGTTCTAAAGCCCTTATTGGCGTCTATTAGTGGCACCAAAAAAAGGTATATGCCGTGGTGGTGGGAAAATTGCAGTCTTTATATATTTTTGCCGTTCAACGGTGCAGTTATATGTTCTTAAGACCTTTTTGACGTGTATTAGTGGTTAAAAAATATATATTATATATATTATTTGCAGTTCAGCGGTGCAGTTTTATGTTCTAAAGCCTTTTGTGGAAAAAAATAAGGACCTATTAGTCAATCAGCAGTGCAGTTACATATATGTTCTGAAGCCCTTTTTGGCATATATTAGTGTCAAAATATATATATTATTTGCCTTTCAGCTGTGCAGTTATATGCTCTAAAGGCCTTTTTGGTGTGTATTAGTGGCTAAAAAATATATATATATATATTATTTGCACTTCAGAGGTGCAGTAATGTGTTCTAAAGCCCTTTTTGGTGTGTATTAGTGGCACAAAAAAAGTGTAACAAGACTGCGGATGCCTGCCTACCAAGGAAGATCCTACTGCACACATAGATGTCTGGGAAGAAATGGAGATGCCTGATTTCTACAAAAACTTCGCCCAACAAGGCATCCACTCCGAGAAAAAACTAAAGAGTCTAAAATCCCCATCTACAGAACAATCCAGAATCTCAAATTGAAAAGGAGAGATGGATCAAACTTCAGTCATAAAGTAGAGTAATCGGAGAACTACATGACTTCCTTACCAGTGGAAGAACACCTGAGAGAATCTGTGGAAGAAATGCAGACCCAGAACTGTTGAAGCTGTAGGGACCGGAAACAACTCTTTCTGCAGAAGGGCCTACTATTGAGAAGAAGCCTGGATCCAGTTACCTATGACAGGGTATACCAAATCCTAATACCCCATCAGGATGCAAGCATCATTCTCGAGATGTACCATGACAAATCAGGACACTTTAGCATGCAGAAGACAGAAGCTACCGTTCGTAGACGATTCTATTGTATTGGAATGCGAGGAGACATTAAGAAGTGGTGTTGAGAGTGTTCCGCCAGTGCAGTTGGACTAGGTGAAAGGCATGACCAAAGAGCACCCTTACATCCTATTATAAGCCAGACACCATTGGAGATCATTGCAATTGACCACGTGAAGCTGAAACAAAGTCGCTCAGGCTACACATACGCTATGATCATCATTGACCACTACACCAAATTCTTTGTAGCTGTACCTGTTAAGGACTTGACCGCTAAAACAACTGCCTGTTACCATACGGATATCCAGGAAAAATTCTTACAGATCAGGGATCTGCCTTTGAGTCACAACTTTCAAAGAACTTTGCTCACTTCACAATTGCCAGAAAATCAGAAAATCATCTTACCATCCCCAAGGTAATGGACTTTGTGAAAAGATGAACCAGACCTTAATAGAAATGCTTAGAGCTGTGCCACCTGCTACCAGGAATGATTGGCCTACTCTTCTGCTTTAATTTATGTATACCTATAATAATACCATTAACTGTTCCACTGGGTATACACCTTACTACCTCATGTTTGGCTGACAAGGTAAACTACCTGCTGACCATACTTTGGACGTACAAGTGCCTGATGCCATCAATCCATTGCCAAAAACTGATTGGGTGAGTGAGCACCAAAGAAATCTAGCTGATGCACAAGAAATTGTTCACCACCGCATGGAACATGCTCACAAAAGGCAGCAAAAATATTATGACCAATCTTCCAAAGCAGAGCCTCTTGAAATTGGTGATTATGTGTTGCTAAAGAACAGTCATTGCGCCAGCAAGTTGGACAGTAAGTGGGAAAGAGACCCCTACATTGTTTCAGCTATCCCCAATTCAGCAACTGACACCTATGAGATCACCAGAAAAAACAAATCACCTCAAATAGTACATGGTAATCGCTTAAACTGTGTAACAAGAAATATACTCCAGGAGGAATCCTTCCAGACAAGACTGTTGCAGAGGAACATCATCCTCCAATTCAAGTGCCTGAATTACCAGTTAAGACTGTAGAGCCTATGCAGACTATTGAAAAACTTATGACAGCAACGGATCCTCTAAATTGGTTCCTTACACCATAGTTAAACATTGCTGTGCCTGCTCCAGTCAGTACAGTGTCACGTCAGCCAGAGGAACCACCTCAGGAAGAAGTTTCAGTAGTGAAAGAAACTCCAGATGTACCAAGTCCCCTTGCGCCAAGGCCAGAAGAAGGACAGCCACTTTGCAGATCCAGTTGGATTACAAAGGGACAACCACCTGCCTGTTATAATGAGTGCTTACTTCAAAATCAGAGAAGAATGCTTCCAGCTATCCTAGTTTAATGTGGATTTCAATTTAGCTGGGTAAGAAACTTCTTGACTCTGATAATTTGCCTTACTCCAAGGACTCTCTACAGTCTTCTTTGTTTTGTTGTTGCAACGTTAATGCCTGTGCCCGGAGAAAGACTTAAACGTACCTGAGCCTCTGTGTTGGCCATCATCTTTACATCCCTTATGCTCAGGGAACGGACTCATGCCCTGTGAGCCTCCTGACTTGCATCCCTGTTTATTATTTCCCAATTAAGGGACTATCCAGGTTTATTACTATTCCGCTGAGTCAGGTCAGCGCCCCTGTTAATCAGTTTCCAGAGGGAAGAAACAACGCCCCTTTTCATTTATTTACTACCATTCTTTATGTTTGCCTGATATTTACATTTGTGCCTAACCAATTGCTTTTCAGTCTCAAGAAAAAGTATTGTTATGGGTTATGGTACTGTTCTTCAGGTCTGCAGGATTGTTCTACTTTTGTATCTTTCAGGAGACCTTCATCTTCGTGTCGAGGTCGACATGAGTTGAACAAGGGGAGTATGCAGTGTCCCACTACCCACGTAGGTACTGCAAAGTAGTAGTGTTATGCTTTGTATGCTTTATATAACCTGTTTTATGCTGCAGTGCATCTTTATGCATAATCCCTGCCTACAGGGGTGTTAGATTCCATTACACTGAGCTTACCACTAGGGGAGCCAACACATCCCATATATAGACCAGATCAGGCCTAGTTAGGCAGTGTGTGTGTCTTCAGTCTTCAGTCTTCATTCTTCAGCCCTGGACTGAAATGGTACACATCATGCTCAGAACTCTGCTAAGAGTTAGTGGACATCAGCTAGAAGTTTAGCTTCAGAAAAAGATATTAATCCAGAAAGCACTAAAGAAACAGAGACCCAAAGGGTTACGGCCATCGCTATATGCGCCTTTGAATTTAAAAGTGAAGGATTTACCAGCCTCAAGCAGCCTCACTAACCTGCACTGGGATAACAGGGACCAGCGTAGAAGTCCTCTACCAGTAAGCATAAAACTTATATCATTAATAGCCAGAGAGACAGACATCACACCTGTAAGAAGTGGAACTCTTGCAGCTTTACCACTGTCCCTCTTAAAGAGACTGTATTTCATATCTGGATGTACTAGAGACTCTTTTATACTCGGAGGTAACCGTTGCCAGGAGCAACGTTCAGTAAAAGTTATAAGCTTGATTGCACCATCCTTGTCTCAGTCTACAATTCCTCAGTTAACACTACAGTAAATGGTTGTACCACCATAAAATGTACTGGCGTCACGACTACAAGGGACCTTGCTATAGGCACATTAATAAAGACCATCAAGGGCACCTCAAACCACCATCTGGCCTGTGTCCCTTACACCAGAGTGTGCCCCAGAGAATTCCTATGCCATTCTCCTTCATTACTTATGCATGCCTGCCCAGGGATGACATAACCGTGAGTAACCAGAACTGTATTTACCTCGGCCCACCTAATGCTCATACTGTGACCTCACATATAATTCCTCTGTCGGTATGGCTCACTGCAATCCTATGCAACGCACAACTTCTTAAATTAGAAAAAACTTTGCACTTTAATTAACCCTTTGGATTACAAATTATTTATACCTCAAATCAGGGATGGACTATGTCTCAGGACTATGTCATGTACTGTATTGCCCCCAATGTTAGATCACTGCCCATTTAGCCCCTGTCAAGTAAAGAACGCCCATTATTCCATTTTGCTATCTTGTGCAATAATATGCAATATCTTAATGTGAAATATGTAAAATGTATGTGATAAATTCCCGAGAATGTGTTGTTGCGCATAACCCTTTATTACAGGAGGTTATCGAAGTGTTATGATAGTACATTGCAATGTTTGTATCTATATTTGTATTTTTGGGGCGTGTACTTGGTGTATTTTAGATGACGGCGTAAAGATCCACAGCTTCATTTACTGCAAACTTCGAGGTCGACTTACCTTTTAGCAGGGGGTAATGCAGCATCCCACATATGTGTGTGTAAATGGGATACTTCAAACATCTTTATATATATATATGTGTGAAGGCTTTGGCCTGGATTTGTGGGAGGGGCTGAGGTCCGCCTCCAGCCTATTTAGGGCACCCCTCTACCTGACTCCTGCACCGTCCGAGGTCTGAACTTTGAGAGAGAGAGAGAGAGAGTTACTTGTGGAGTTAACTGAGAAGTTGCTTACGAGTTGCTGTTTTTCTTCTGAGGTTCATTGCTTGCGGGTCCAGGATTTGGAGCTTTCCGGTTCCATCCGTCCGACTTCACCTGGTTCCTTGCGGGTCCCGTTTTGCCCGTTAAACTGTGAGTCTTGTCATACGGTACAGCACAGGGCCTCACGGCTGCCCCTGTACCAGCTCGTTCATTTCACCTTTTCATTGTCAAACCATGTCACAGTTTCACTCCAGTCACGGTTTCATGTTTGCTACGTTTTCCGATCATGCATGCACACGGTCACCACACCACATCCCCACTCCCAGCGCTGCCAAAACACGTTGTACCGGGCTCCCATGGCAGCCTCCAACGCCGTTCCCCTCCTCACCATCATCCCACACTTTCCTTCCCCTCACACACAAATATGTACATGTATCATGCTGTCACTTGCGGGGACCATTCTGTTACTTTTGCTGGATAAGTCGCTCCCCTCGCCCAGCTCAGCGGCACGCCCGCCCTCCCACAGTCACCAGTGGCTCACCGCAACCCGACCGCTCCATGCTCCCCCTCCACACACCACACCAGCGCCGCGGTTCCTCTCTTCCCCGCATCTCCGTCCTCCTGCCGCGCTGCCAATGGCGTCCGCCGCGTCCCGACGCCCGGTTTGCGCATGCGCGGCGGGGGCGCGGCGCGTGCGCGGCCGCGGCGCATGCGCAGTGACCGGCGGCCGGCCGGATGCCGCGCACGTGCGCTGTGCGGGGGGGAGGGGGAGCCGAGGGGTGCCGCACATACACCCCTGCACCAGGCACCTCAAGATTCGGCTACCGCTCCCCTCCATCAGCCAGCACCTTCAGGAGGGGGGCGCCACATCCTCAAACCTCAAACGTTCACACAAAGCACCAGAACACCCGCATGGGAAAATAGAGGAAAACAAAAACAAAACCAATATATAAACTCGCCATATGGGAAAACAGAAACCCGCCACATAACAAAAAAAAAAAAAAAAAAACCCATGGAAAACAGAAAACCCGCCACATAAAAAAAAAAAAAAAAAAACCCGCCACATGGAAAAAAAAAAAAAAAAAACCCGCCACTTTAAAAAAAAAAAAAAATAAAACCGCCATATGGGAAAACAAAACCCCGCCACAGGGAAAAAAAAAAAAAAAAAAACCCAATATGGAAAACAAATAAAAGGAATCATCACAATTTTTAAACCCGCCATAAAAAAAAAATAAAAACCCGCCATATGGAAAATAAATAAAAGGAATCATCACAGTCAAACTACCCCCGGCTTCTTTTCTACATTTCACACCACATCCACCATACCGGGTCACCATGGCAACTCACGGCGCAATCCTCTCAGGTCATGCTAACGTCCAGACCGCTGTCAAACTCTCGTCATAACACTTCTGTCTACCCCTCTTTTAGGCGGTCAAGCTCATTCTTATTTACGCTGCACGTATCCTGTGATTTTTTTCTGGCTACCAGGTACGTACACCTGCTCAATCGTCTATTTTTCCTACATTTCACTCCATCCCGTTAGGGTCAGCGTGCTGGCATTAGGGGTATCGGAATCCCACTAGAGTATCCCCCTCTTGGCTCCGCCATCAGTCAGTGGTCCGCGAGGCCAACACCCCGCCTCACACGCTCGGAGGCAGCCACCCATCGCGCCACTCGTTAGTAAGCCGCCTCGCTGTTGCATAGAGAGGGCCTCACCTGTCACTCCCTTTCCCTAGTCCTGTCTTACAAGTCACCGAGAGGCCTCACACTCCTGCCACCACGTCAGTGGCCTCATCAACCCCTCGCGCCAACTCATAGATAGTGCCTCTCAAGCCGCTCGGCAAGTAGCAGGGCCTCATCTGTCACCATCTTAGGCTTAATTATTTCGCCATCCGGCATAGCTAGCTTGCCAGCACGATCCTGTGTTTCCCCACACTAACAAACTATTCTGTTTTAGCATGTCTCTGGAAGGAAGTGAGAACTTTTCCCTTCCTGGCACTCCGGCCAGATCCATCACCTTAGCCCAGGGAGACGATCTTTCCAGCCCAGCAGCCATCAGATCCTGGACAGTTCCGCGTATCACGACAGAATTGAGGAGACGGCAGATTCCCTTCCCCGCCACGGCAAGGAAAGCGGAGCTTTTCCGTCTACTGCGCACGTCAGCCAGTAACGCGGAGGCAGGGGAAGGACCCAGCCAGTCCAGCACGGGGGACATACACGCCATGCTGGCCTCTTTGATGACGTCCATGTCCAGGGTCAACGACAGGTTAGAGAAGCTGGAGTCGGTCACCACATCCCTCTCCTTGGCAGTGCCACCACCGGCGGCGCCACCGGCACCAGCCGGGTTGCCAGTGGCCGTGCCATCCATCAACCCAGATGACCAAGAAGTCAGCCCGGCGCACATGATACCGGAGCACTTGAAAAGGGACATTCTGGAAGGTAAGGATGTGAACCTGGCCTCCCTCCTAATTGCCTCTCAAGACATTGTCGAGAACAAAACGTATGCCTACGACGATGTCTCGGTTGTGGTCAAAGCTAGGGATGCCCGCCTCAATAGGAAATTGTCTATTCCAGAATTTGTGTTGGCTTTCGGCATCTACAGGGAGGTCATCTGCACGGTCTACCCCAACAGAAGGGAGGAGCTCGACCTCTACATGCACAAGCTGGTGGACCTGGGCAACAAATATGGAGGGTCGGCATTCTATGACTACCATAGATCTTTTTCGGCAAAAGTGGCGGGGGCTTTCTCCCAGTACGGAGTCCGCTCCAACTGGGCCAGAATCGACACCGTCATTTTTTGCCGACACTTCGCAGGCCTGAGGACGCCAGCTTGCGTGCACTGCTCCTCCACGGCCCACACCACCAATTTCTGTCCGAATGCGGCGGACAGACAAGCCCCCTCTCAAACGGCCGGCCCCTCCGGGGTCACGGAGAAATCAACCCGGGACAAGCTGGGGCGGCCAATCAAGTTTCTGGGCAAGTCCCAGATCTGCAACAATTTCAATATGGGATCCTGCAATTACAGCGGGTGTAAGTTGTTGCACATTTGTACCAATTGTTTCCGGGCACATGCTAAATCAATGTGTCCAAATAAAATGTTTTCCAAACAGTATCTATCGACCATAAATATGCCGGTTTTTACAGCATTCATGTCTCAGCACCCATCCAGACATCTCACGGATTTCCTGGTGTCAGGTCTGACCGAAGGCTTCCACACGGGCATCCTGCACATGCCGACAAGGTACCCTGGAATGTCCAAATCTCCTATCCGCCCAAGGCAACCCCACCGCAATTGACGCCCTCATAGCCCTGGAAGTCGCAGAGGGCTTCGTGCTAGGACCATTCAAGACACCCCCATTCACCACATGGCGCACCAATCCCATTGGCATCGTCACCGGGAAGTCTTCCCAGAAGCAGAGGCTAATCATCGATTTATCGGCACCACACGGTTCAGCCGACCCCAGTCTAAACTCCCTCATTCCATCGGAAGAATTCTCACTCCAATACACCACCATAGATCACGCCATCACCGCCATCAAGCAAGCAGGGGTCGGAGCATGGCTCAGCAAAACCGACATCGCCAATGCGTTCAAATTGCTACCAATCCACCCGTCACTGTGGCACCTTCATGGCATCAAGTGGTCCGGAAACTATTATTTTTTCTCCCGGTTGACCTTCGGATCCAAGAGTAGCCCGGCCATTTTTGACACATTCGCGGAGGCACTATGCTGGTTGCTCTTGAACGTAGCAAGATGCCCGATGGTCTTGCATTACCTTGATGACTTTCTACTCGTGGAGGAAAACAGCTCCCCTCCCGCCAGCCTCAGGGCCACCATCAAGCTGTTCGGGGAACTTGGGGTACCCATCTCCTCCAAGAAAACAGAAGGGCCGGACACATTCATCACCTTCTTGGGCATTCAGTTGGATTCGGCCTCCATGCAAGCCAGTTTGCCACTCGGGAAGATCCAGGTTATTCTCAACCACATAGACAATTACCTTCAACTCGGCAACTGCAACCGCAAGGAGTTACAGTCCCTATTGGGGTCCCTGAACTTTGCCATGCGCATCATTCCCCAGGGTCGCTCGTTCATTTCACGGCTTCTGCACCTTTTCCCCCTTTTTCTTCACGACTCTCACAGGCTGCCCCTGGATGCCCACGCCACTGCAGATCTGGGTATGTGGAGGAGATTTCTGTCCGCCTGGAACGGCAGGAGCATGTTCCTCCCTCAGCTATCGGACTCTTCCCCATCTGTCTGGTCGGATGCGGCATCCACCACAGGCTTCGCGGCCATTTGTGGGAACGATTGGCTGTGGGGTAGCTGGCCTCCTGCGGTCCAGGGTTTGGAAGGATTCTCCACTACCTCGGCTCTGTTCGAGATCTACCCTATCGTGGCGGCCGCCGTGGCGTGGGGTCATTCATGGGCAAACAGGTCGGTCCGATGCTACTCAGACAACCAGGCGACCTGCCAGATCATTAACAAGGGTCGGTCCAAATCCCTCACAATCATGAGGTTCCTGCACAAGCTTACTTGGTTGGCAGCTTGCAACAATTTCTTCATACACTGCTTCCACGTCCCGGGAAGGTGCAATACGGCAGCTGACAATCTGTCTCGTTTCCAATTTCAGGCGTTTCATCAGGCTCTCCCGTCAGCGTCACCCACGGCCTCCATCACCCCGTCATTTCACCAGCTCATTCTGGATTAGATGTCATCATGCGCCATAGCCAGTCATTATCCCACTCTGCACTATCAGACAACACACGCAGGTCATACAACAGAGCATTCGCACTGTTTAACAAATTCCTGTTGGAACACAGCATCACGCACCCATTTGTCATGACTTCCCTGCTAGGATTTGCTTCTTTTTGCCACCTCAAGCTCAAACTGTCATACAACACCATCAAGCTCTATCTCACCGGTATCCAACATCACATGCTAATCATACACCCCAACAACATCAGTTTCATGGCCTCACACCAGATCAAAACCATACTCAAGGGCATTCAGAAGACAGAACCCGCACGGCCGACACAGAGACTGCCCATTAACAGTCACATTTTCAAAGCACTATCCGACTTATTAGACTCCAGTCCTTTTGAAGCTGATACCAACTCCATCATCAAAACAGCGATGTACCTGGCCTTCTACGGATTCCTGAGGCCCGGGGAATTCACCACGACCTCGGCGACCCAAACTACACATTGTCTGCTAGCCTCCCACTTGACGAAACACGGGGATCATTATATCCTAACCTTACCTCACTCCAAAAGCAGTCAGCTCTCACCCGTGAACATTCCATACTACCCTACGCAGAACAGATGGTGCCCAGTCGGGGTTCTGGACGCATACAAACAGCATCACAAGTTCCTACCCTGTCAGCCACTACTTCAACTGCGTGGGTCTGTACTCACCACCACCACCTTCATGACCTATGTCAGGTCATCCCTCACTCAACTAGGCCTCAACGCATCCAACTACTCTGGGCACTCCTTTCGGATCGGGGCCGCGTCCACGGCCTCCAGTGCCAACATCCCGGCTCATGTCATTAAGAGATTGGGGCGCTGGAAGTCGTCCGCTTTCGCACGTTACATCCCCAATCCAACACGGGAGTTAAGGAATGCTTTCCAAAACATGTCGGGTTGAGTTTTCCTGTATATCGAATACAATAAACGGTTTATCTCATTTTTGCCCTCTTCTTTCTCAGGCCTACCTCATCCTCGGTTTCGGCACACCACAACCGACTACGCTTATTCCCTGATTTCCTAGGTTCTTCACTGTACTACCGTAAGTGCCTCACACAAGTGTGAAGGCTTTGGCCTGGATTTGTGGGAGGGGCTGAGGTCCGCCTCCAGCCTATTTAGGGCACCCCTCTACCTGACTCCTGCACCGTCCGAGGTCTGAACTTTGACCCTCCCACCACTCCACTCATTTAACAAACTCATTTCTTCCACATCTCTTTCCTTGGGTGGGCCCTCTTCTTTCTCAGGCCTACCTCATCCTCGGTTTCGGCACACCACAACCGACTACGCTTATTCCCTGATTTCCTAGGTTCTTCACTGTACTACCGTAAGTGCCTCACACAAATATATATATATATATATGTGTGTTTATATGTTTATTCACATTATATGGTATTTCCTTTTATCAGACTGGCAATGTAATTTGCACCCATTCGCCCCTAGGTGGTGCTGGTACATAATATAGCTTGGGTGCGTCTAGACAGGTAGTTAGTTAGTTGGAGTCTGAGTTAGTTGAAGTTGGAGTGTGAGAGAAGGAGAGGCAAGTTCATGGAGGAGAGGAACAGGCATCGTCCAACATGTAGTCTGCTATGTCTACTCCTTGGTCATGGCCAGGCTAAGGGAGTACACCTGACATTTATGTACAGCAGCAAAACACAAGACAGTAAGTCTATGTCTGGATATGGAGAGAGACTAGTGAGAGTAACTGCTAAACTCGGCTTATGGATCTCATTAGCACAAGTGCCTGAGAGCAGCTTTCTGAGTGCCAGGACACAAATGGACAGTTAGTGCTAATAATTGTCCCTATCCATTACACAAGCCTTCTGGGTCATAGTGGAAAAAACTATTTAGAAGAGTATAATGCAAATAATAAAGCAGATGTGGTTGTCTGCCGTAAGGGGAAAGCCCTTATTGTCACGCCCTGCCCTGTGAGAGGCCTGAGAAGATCTGACAGACTTGCTTCATGTGAGTCTATCTGACAGATTGTTCTGTTTCTCTTTGTTGTGGTTTTAGACAGGATCCCACGTCCCCACAAGTTCTGCTAATTTGCTACTTAGTGATGTTATTTATACCTGCCTCTTACTGTAGCCCTTGTGGTTTATATTTGCTTCTGGGGTTCTCAGATGGTGTTTGGTGGTTCTCCTGCTCCACGTCTGTCTTAAACTAAGTCCTATTCCTTCCCTTTTGTTGTGTGTTCTGGCTAGGTCTCAGGAAGATGCTGGTTCCTGCACCAAGCGCTAGGAACCAGTTGTCGTATCGCCAGCTCCCTAGCTGAGGGTTTGTTACAGTTTCTGCTAGGCTTAGTTTCCTGCGCATGAGCACTACCACCTTTAGGATTTGCTCATGTTGTCAGCAATCAGGGAAAGACTCAGGATTTGTCAAGTGGTGACCTTTCCCTGTTTCCTAGCTTTGAGGCCTAGCCTGCTGTTTTGTTGCTTTTGTTGTATTTGGTTTGCTTCCCTTCCCTCACATACCATGACATTATGAACCGCCCATACCGTCATATTTTTTTTTTCTTGCTCTGTGCAAAATGGAAGCTGTTGATGTACTGGTGGATCCCTGATTGTCTTTTGAGGTTGCTGACCTCTCCAATTCGGTTGCACTGTGTCAGAGATCCCTGGTGTCTGGCGCCGCTGGTGGGAATCAGATCAGTCTTGAACCAGATAGGTTTTCTGGGGGAAGTGATAACTTTGTTCGGTTCAGGGAATCTTGTAGATTGTATTTTCGTCTACGTCCGATCTAATCTGGGGCCGAAAATCAAAGAGTGGGGGTTGTCATTTCTCTGCTAAAAGATGATGCTCAGTCTTAGGCCTTTTCTCTGCCAATCAGTTCTCAGCCCCTCCGATCGGTGGATGAATTTTTCAGAGCCCTGGGCCTGATTTATGATGATCCTGACCGGGTCTCGCTGGCTGAATCTAAGTTTCTTAGCTTGAGTCAGGGAGAATGTTCGTCTGAGTCATATCGTGCTGAATTTAGAAGATGGGTGACTGACTCGGAGTGGAATGACCCAGCTCTTCTTAGTCAGTTCTGTTAGGGGCTGTCTGAGAGACTAAAAGACGCCCTTGCATTTCATGAAAACCGCGATTCTTTGGAGGCGGCCATGTCTCTAGTCGTACTGGTTGATAGACGCTTGAGGGAGAGGTGCAAGGTTCCCCTCAACCAGGATGCACTATCATGTGGTGAAATTGTTCCTCCTGTCCCTCGGGGCAAAGTGACACTTGAACCAGTGCCTGGGGATGAACCTATGCAGTTAGGTCAGGTCTCTTCTTTCCCTGGTAATGGTCAAAGAAGATTCTGTTTCTTCTGTGGTAAAGAAGGACATTTCATTAATGTGTATCCTTTAAGGAAGCTTCAAAGTGGAAAAAAAAGGGCGAGTTCAATTACCATTGGTAGCGTGAATGGGGAGTCAGAAAATGTATATTTGTATTCTACCTGCAGTACCCGATTTCTCCTGACTGCCATGGTGGTGATATACTCTGAAAATATAAAGTTTGAAGTGTTTGTGGACAGTGGTGCAAGGGTTAACCTTGTTTATTAACAATTTGTTTAGAGTCATGGTTTTATAACAAGCGCATTAAGCAAAGGGATATCAGCATTTGTTATTGATTCCGCTCCTCTCTCGCAAAAGTATCTAACTCATATTTTGCAGGATATTCATTTGAGGGTGGGTGATTATCATGTTGAGTCCATTTCTTGTTTTGTACTGAAAGGTTTGCCTGCTCCTTTGGTACTGGGTTTACCATGGTTGATCAAACACAATCCTACCATTGATTGGTAAACTAGACAAATCAGTAATTGGAGTGATTTTTGTATGGACAGCTGTCTCGGCACATCTATTTCTGTCGTATCCACTAAGGTGTTACCTTTTGCTTCTTTCTGTTTTTGCTGATGTTTTCTCTGAGTGTGGAGATCAGGAGTTGCCTCCTCACTGAGAGTATGATTGTTTGATCAATCTTATTCCTGGGGCTAAATTACCCAAATCTTGGCTATATAATCTTTCCCAACCTGAAAGAGTAGCTATGCAGGAGAATATTGCTGAGAGTTTGACAAAAGGTCATATTAGACCATCTAAGTCACCTATGGCAGCTGGCTTCTTTTTTGATAAAAAAGAAGATGGGACCCTTAGACCATGTCTAGATTTCCGGGAACTGAATCTCATTACTGTACGTGATCCTTATCTTCTTCCCTTGATCTTGGATTTATTTGATCAGATTGTCGGAGCCAAAGTGTTTTCTAAGTTGGATTCAAGAGGGGCTTATAATCTGATAAGAATCAGGGAAGGGGATGAATAGAAGACTGCCTTCAATAACCCGGAGGGTCACTTCGAGAACCTGGTCTTGCCCTTTAGTTTGAATAATGCCCCGGCAGTCTTTATTAATTACATTTTTCATCATTTTGTCGGGAGGTTTGTTGTTATTTACTTTAATGACATACTAATTTACTCACCCAATATGGAGACTCATCGGGATAATTTAAGACAATTATTGGAGAAATGTGTGTTTACTGTTCAGGAGCTGCAGTTTCTGGGTTACTTACTTTCTGCCTCAGGTTTTTGCATGGATCCTGAAAAGTTCAGTGCGGTACTGGAATCGGATCGGCCAGAGAATCAGAAAGCTCTGATGCGGTTTTTGGGTTTTAATAATTACTACAGAAAATGTATACTGAATTATTCCACTATTGTCAAGCCTTTGACTGATATGACTAGGAAGGGTGTGGACTTCTCAGTCTGGTCGGAAGAAGCATTACAAGCTTTTTCTGCAATAAAGTAATGTTTTGCTTCCGCTCCCATTCTGATGCAACTGAGGTGTCTCAACCCTTCATTGTGGAGGTTGACGCATCAGAAGTGAAAGTTGGAGCAGTTTTGTCGCAGGGTCCCTCTCCTAGCAAATGGTGCCCATGTGCTTTTTTTTCAAAGGCCAACTAACTATCAAATGACCTGACAGTACATGTCAACGTTTACTATTACTAGCAAGCTAATTGATGGTCCAACGTCTTTGGATCATGTACTGTTTTTATTAGCTAAAACTTTACTTTTATTTATAAAAAAATTGTATTGGTTATTTCATTTCATTTATTATATATACATAGACACTATATCTACAGTTTAAAACTATCAGTGGTGCAGGCTGCTATGTCTAATTATTCACATTTATCACCTATAATAACCTACTACAGTTTTTTTGCCACCATTATTTATGGCCTGTGTTTGTCTATACCAATGGTTCTATTCACGACTGCATGGCTATACATAACACATTGTATATATTTGTCACAACTGTTGACCAGCTGCTATTTATTGCCACTATTATTTCTAACTTATTATTACTGTTGGCTATAGTTCCTTGTCACCTATATGCCCATGCAGTTGCTACTAATTAAGAGGTCCCTCACTACCACTGTCCAAAAAACTAACACTCGGTTCAATTCCCGCGATATCTTAGGTATGTTTGCGCATGTGCACGGACTTAGAGATCTGAAGCATCTAAGTCCTCACGCATGCGTGCGCATACATGATGTATCGCGATAGTATGGAACAACCTAACAGATCTCTAAGTCCGCGTGCATGCGCGAACATACCTAAGATATTGCGGGAATTGAACCGAGTGGCATCAGTCAGCTTCCAATAGTCTGAGCACATGCGCGAGGTCAAGTGTCTCGTCGCGAGATGATGATTGAATCAGCATCGATAAATATGGACCTATGAGAAAGGATGAGGCGTGGCACTAAATAAAAGAGATATGACGTTTCAGCATTTCACTGGTAGTTGTGAACACGTGACGCAAATTCAAACTATTAAGAAGTGGTCTCTGCCCCCAACACTCATACCTTTATTATCCCCTGAAGACGCTGGTCACCCAGCGAAACATGTTGGGATGGAGAGTGCATGAGTATTAGTTTTTTAGACAATGGTGGTGAGGTAGCTTTTCATTAGTAGCGACTGCATGGGCATATTGGTGACAAGGAACTATATCCAACAGTAATAATAAGTTAGAAATAATAGTGGCAATAAATAGCAGCTGATCAACAGTTGTGGCAAATAAAGTTTTAAACTGTTGATAAAGTGTCTAAATAAAAGTAAAGTTTTAGCTAATAAAAACAGTACATGATCCAAAGACGTATTTAGGTCCAGTTGGACCATCAATTAGCTTTTTTTTTCAAAGAAACTCTGCTGCCGAAAGAAATTATGATGTTGGGAATAGAGAGTTACTGGCCATAGAAGGAGCGATTTATCCGATTACGGTAATTACTGACCATAAGAATCTGGCTTACTTGCAATCAGCAAAGAGTCCGACCCTTAGGCTGGCCAGATGGTCATTGTTTTTTTACCAGATTGAATTTTGTGGTCACTTATCGCCCTGGTGTCAAAAACATCAAAGCGGGTGGTTTGTCACGTAGCTTTCCTGGGGGGGGGGGATTCGGAGGATCCCACTCCAATTTTGGCTGATGGGGTGGTGGTATGCGCTCTTTATGGCGAACTGGAGGCGGAAGTGTTGGGGGCTCAAGGTGAGGCACCTGATTCCTGTCCTTCAGAGAAGTTGTTTATTCCTTCTGAACTTCAACACAAGGTGTTTAACCCTTTCATGACCAAGGGTCATTGATGCCCCAGTGTCCAGGTAAAAATTTACAAATCTGACATGTGTCACTTTATGTGGTAATAGCTTTGGAACACTTTTACTTATCCAAGCCATTCTGAGATTGTTTTCTCGTGACACATTGTACATCATGACTAGTCATATATTTGAGTCAATATATTTCACCTTTATTTATGAAAAAATCCCAAATTTACCAAAAATTTCGAAAAATTCTCAATTTTCCAAATTTCAATTTCTCTGCTTCTAAAACAGAAAGTCATACCTAATAAAATATTTATTACTTAACATTCCCATATGTCTACTTTATGTTGGCATCATTTTGGAAATGTCATTTTATTTTTTTAGGACGATAGAAGGCTTAGAAGTTTAGAAGCAATTCTTACAATTTTTATGAAAATTTCCAAAACCCTCTTTTTAAGGACCAGTTCAGGTCTGAAGTCACTTTGTGGGGCTTACATAGTGGAAACCCTCATAAATGACCCCCATAGTAAAAACTACACCCCTCAAGTTACTCAAAACTGATTTTACTAACTGTGTTAACCCTTTAGGCGTTTCACAAGAATTAAAGGAAAATGGAGATTAAATTTCTAAATGTCACTTTTTGGGCAGATTTTCCAGATTTTCCATTTTATAATTTTTTTTCTTTAACACATTGAGGGTTAACAGCCAAACAAAACTCAATATTTATTACCCTGATTCCGCTGTTTACATAAACACCCCACATGTGGTCGTAAACTGCTGTACGGGCACACGGCAGGGCGCAGAAGATGTTTTGGGAAGGCAGATTGTGCTGGATTGGTTTTCTGAACGCCATATGTTTTTTATTTTTCTGCCGATCGTCTTGTGCAGGGCTTGTTTTTTGCAGAAAGTGTTGAGGTTTTTATTGGTACTATTTTTTGGTACATAGGATTTTTTGATTATTCATTATTACACTTTATGGGGCAAGGTGACCCAAAATTATCTGTTTTGGAACAGTTTTCATTTATTTATTTTTACAGCGTTCATCTGAGGAGTTAGGTCATGTGATAGTTTTATAGAGAAGATCGTTATGGACGTGGCAATACCTAATATGTATAGTTTTTCTTATTTATTCAAGTTTTACACAATAATAGCATTTCTGAAACCAAAAAAATGATGTTTTAGTGTCTCTATAGTCTGAGAGCCATAGCTTTTTTATTTTTTGGGAAATTGTCTTTAATAGGGTATCATTTTTTGCGGGACGAGGTGATGGTTTGATTGGTACTATTTTGGGGGTCATACGCCTTTTTGATCGCTTGCTTTTGCACTTTTTGTGATGTAAGGTGACAAAAATAGCTTTTTTTACACAGTTTTTATTTAAATTTTTTTATGATGTTTATCGGACGGGGTCTATCATGTGATATCTTTATAGAGACGGTCGTTACGGACACGGTGATACCTAATATGTGTAGTTTTTTTATTTTTTTATAGGAAAAGGCAATTTATTTTTTAAATTTTACATTTTTATTTATTTATTTTTACTTTCATTTTTTTCACTTTTTTTTTATCAAGTCCCTCTTGGATCTTGAAGATCCAGTGGGGCTGATGGCTGTACTATACTTTGCAATGCTCTTGCATTGCAAAGTGCAATACAATCAGATGCCCTGTAGGTGGCAACAGCTTTTGCAAAGCGTCCGGTTGCCATGGCAACCATCGGGGCTGCCATCGCAGCGCAGCAGCCCCGATGGTGGAGAGAGGGAGACCCCTCCCTCTATTAACCCCATGGATGCCGCTGCCGCGGCATCTATGGGGTTACAGAACTTACAGCAGAGTGTCAGCATAGAGCTGACACTCTGATGATGGCGGCGGCTCAGGAATGGAGCCGCCGCCATCAAACACAGCAGGGGGGCAGACTGAGGGGGGGCAGCGCTGGAAGGGGGGAGGGAGGGTGTCATGGCCAGCAGGAGGAATGGAGTGGGCGGACTCAAGGAGGTGCACTGTCTGTGGACACAAGATGGGGCACAGATGGAGGGGGCACAGATGGGGGGGGGCTACACGGATCGGGGGGGGCACGAGGACACTGTGATTTCAGGCTTCAGAGCCTGAAACTGGCATTTTTTCACTGCCGCGATCTGATTGGTTAGTCTGCACAGACTAACCAATCGGATCGATTGTCGGCAAGGGGCCACTCTGATTGGTCCCTTGCCTGCATTACTGCACTGTATGCTGTCCGTGACAGCAGCAGGGCAGGGGCAGAAACTTTAATCCAAGCGCTTTGCAGCGCTTGGATTAAAGAGCATCCAGAACGTTTATATACGTGGTAGCTGCACGGGGTATGTGCAGCTATCACGTATATATACAGATTGCGGTCTGGAAGGGGTTAAGGAACATCATGATACTGTCCTTGCTGGATACCCTGGGAGTAGATCCACTGTGGTTCTTATTTCCCGGAGATTCTGGTGGCCAGGGCTATGTAAAAGTGTGGAGGGCTATGTAGCAGCTTGTGAGACCTGTGCACATGCTAAGGTTGCTCACACTCAGTCCTTCAGGATCTCTTCTTCCTTTGTCCATCAAGTCTCATCCGAGGACGCATTTGTCCATTAACTTCATCACTGATTTACGGAGTTCCTTTGGGAAAACTGTGATTTTGGTGTTGGTGGACCGTTTCAGTAAAATGGCTCATTTTGTACCATTGTCAGGTCTGCCCAATGCTAAAACTTTCACTCAGGTGTTTGTTGATAACATTGGGAAATTACACAGCATTCTCTCTGATATGGTGTCTTATAGGGGGGCGCAATTTGTTTCCAGGTTTTGGAAGGCGTTTTGTTCTCGTCTGGGAATTCAGTTGTCTTTCTCTTTGGCATGCCATCTTCAGTCGAATGGACAAACTGAGCGCACTAACCAGAACCTGGAGACTTATTCGAGGTGTTTTTTCACCGAGAATCAGGAAGAGTGGTCTTCGTTTTTGTCCTTGGCTGAGTTTTCCTTGAATAACCGTAAACAGGAGTCCACTGATAAGTTAAAATCTTTTGGTGCATATGGTTTTCACCCTCAGTTTGGTACTTTTTCTGGGACTGAATCTTCTGGTATACCTGAATAGGAGAGATTCTCTTTTTCGTTGTCTTCTATCTGGCGGAAGATTGAAACTAATTTGAAAAAGATGACTGATCCTGACCTATGTGTGGGTGATTTGGTGAGGTTGTCCACTAAGAATATTAAGTTGAAAGTACCTTATTGGAAGTTGGGCCCAAGTTTTTTTAGTCATTACAAAATCTCGGCCCATGTTAATCCGGTTGTGTTTCGTCTAGAACTTTCGCAGGCCTGGAAGACAGTTTCACAGTCTTTGTTGAAGAAGTATGTTGAACCTGCTGAACCATCTCCTTTGCCACCTCTTCCTGTCTTGATAGATGGTAATCTGGAGTTTCAGATCTCCAAAATACTTAACTCACGTGTTCTTTGTGGCTCCCTTCAGTACCTTGTGCATTGGAGGGGATATGGCCCTGAGGAAAGACTGTGGGTTCCAGCTACCAATGTCAATTATAGTCACCTTGTGAAGGCCTTTCACAGGGCAGACCCAGATAAGGTTAGGCCTGGGTGCCCAGAGGTCACCCGCAGAGGAGGGGGGTACTGTCATGCCCTGCCCTGTGAGACGCCTGAGATCTGACAGACTTGCTTCACGTTAGTCTATCTGACAGATTGTTCTGTTTCTCTTTGTTGTGGTTTTGGACAGGATCCCACGTCCCCACAGGTTCTGCTCATTTGCTACTTAGTGATGTTATTTATACCCGCCTCTCACTATAGCCCTTGTGGTTTATATTTGCTTCTGGAGTTCTCAGCTGGTGTTTGGTGGTTCTCCTGCTCCCCCGTCCGTCTTAAGCTAAGTCCTATTCCTTCCCTTATGTTGTGTGTTCTGGCTAGGCCTCAGGAAGATGCTGGTTCCTGCACCAAGCACTAGAAACCAGTTGTCTTAACTCCAGCTCCCTAGATGAGGGTTTGTTACAGTTTCAGCTAGGCTTAGGTTCCTGTGCATGAGCACTACCACCTTTAGGATTTGCTCATGTTGTCAGCAGTCAGGGAAAGACTCAGGGTTAGTCAGGGGGTGACCTTTCCCTGTTCCCTAGCTTTGGGGCCTAGACTGGTGTTTTGTTGCTGTTGTTGTATTTGGTTTGCTTCCCTTTCCTCACCTACTGTGACACTTATTGGATAACTCAAAATATTAAGTAAGCAAATATCATATCCAGTACCAGAGTGCTAGAGTTGGAACTTAAAGTAAATCTTCAGTTTGCATGTAGAGTATCAGCATTAGAAGAATCCCTCCATTGACAACTGCCACTACCTGATAATAGAAATACAATGGAACTTATTATTACTTATGCCATACAAAAAGCATTTCATTGATGAACTGTACCAACTGTCCAGAGACTATTGATTTGCAGTAAATGTTCAACTGGTTTACAACAACCGACTCCTCTTTTTTACTACTGCTACTCTCAACATTTGCACCTTATGGTGCTGGTGTCACAAACCAGGGGCCCAGCCACAAAAGCACCTAACACCAATTACCATCAAGGGCACCTCAACCAACATCTGGCTGGTGTTCCCTGCAACCGAGAGTGGCCCAGAGGATTTTCATGCTGTCTTCCCATCCACTGTAGGCCAGCCCTGGGAGGCATCTGCTAACCGTGAGTACATGAACTATTGCACCCATCGGCCCACCGTGAGCCTCAAGTGTTTTCCACTGCGGTTTGGTATGCTACGTACACTGCAAAGCACACCCTCCCTGAGAGGCAGAATGGCATCCCCCAACCTAGGCTTATATGCGACATTTCCACCGTTTGGAATTTCACCCTCCATATGTTGGACCGACTAAACGAACAGAGAAAGGCCATTAACGATTTTTTGATGATCCGAGCTGGTATGAGTACTCCCCTGTATAACTTCGATGCAGCTTATGCGTGACACCTGCCGTTTGCTCAGGCCACATTATTTGTTAGTCGCCAGGACTATGGGAGGAACAACCTCATTCCACTGCTTCATTTCCTAGAACAGATGCTGGTAAATCTGTCTGGTCAGGGGACTGGAGATGTGGCGCCTAGATCTCGCTGCCACATAACCCCTGTGGGGGCTGAACTGGAGGAGGAGGAGGACATTGGAGCACAAGCAATGTGTAGCGAAATGGGTGGTTTTTCTACACACATGACAGGAGAGGAGGAGGAGCAGGAGCAGCCAGAAGAGCTACAGGGCAATGAGGAAGACAAGGACCCAGACACACAGTGGCAGTATGCAGTGGAGATGGAGGCAGGGAGTCCCTCCGAGTCACTTGCACAAATGCCCCGATGCATGCTCACTTGCTTATGCAGTGACAGCCAAATTGTCACCATTCGGCAGAAGGATGACTTCTGGCTCTAGACCTTGTTGGACCCTTGCTACCGGTCCAAAATGGGGGATTTTTTTTACACCCGCTGAGAGTGAGGACCAACTTAACTACTGTAGAGACATCCTATGTTGTGAGTTGGCCGCTGCCTATCTGCACCATCATCCATCTTCTCGCAGGTCTAACCAGGGGGCCCTCTGCACTCACGTTCCTCTGCCATGGCTGCTGTGGCAGGGCCGGGTGTAGGAGCAGTTCCAGCTCCATCAGCAGCAACTTGAGTCTATAGTCACTGATGATCAGCATTCTTCAACCACCTAGTGAAGAAACTACTCACCAGCAGCAGCAGCAGCTAGACCTGGAGCAGGACCTGAACCAGAAAGTTGTGGCATACTTGGGTAGCACCCTTTCACCCCACATTAAAGATCCCCTGGACTACTGGGCAGCCAAACTGGATTTGTGGCTGCAACTCGCAGAGTTTGTCCTGGAAAAGCTGTCCTGTCCGGCCAGTAGTGTGGCATCAGAGCGGGTGTTTAGTGCGGCGGGGTCCATAGTTACTCCAAGAAGAACTCGCCTGTCCACCCAAAATGTGGAGAGACTGACCTTTGTCTAGATGAATCAGGCGTGGATCAGCCATGATTTCAACCCACCAATGTCTGATGGCTGCATCAGTCTAGATAATCCATGGTCCCACACCAACACTTTGACAAAAGAGACCGGTTTCTTCTGACTACCTGCCTCAGCCACTATTCTGATTCTGCCACCCGCCTGATGCCAAGTACTCCTTCTTTCACCCACCATCTAGTGCTGACCGAACATGCTCAGCCAAACACCAGTTCGGCTCGAGCATTGCTATGCTCGGCACTTTGAGGAGTTTAGACGAACATACCTTGTGCTCGAGTGAGATGCTCGAGTCATTGTATTTAAATCTAATTTAGCCTCTATTTTTATGCAGAAGATTGCTGTACAGTGAGGGAATCACTCAGTGTGAGTCCGCGGCTTAGGAGTCCCTTCTCTGACTTCATATATAGCTTAGGCTACTTTCACACCTGCGTTAGGTGCAGATCCGTCTGGTATCTGCACAGACAGATCCGCACCTATAAATGCAAACGATGGTATCCGTTCAGTACGGATCCGTCTGCATACACATAGTCAAAAAAAAGTCTAAGTCAAACGGATCTATCCTGACTTTACATTGAAAGTCAATGGGGGACGGATCCATTTACAATTGCTCCAATATTGTGTCAATGTAAACGGATCCATCCCCATTGACTTCTATTGCAAGTCAGGACGGATTTGTTTGGCTCCGCACCGCCAGGCGGACACCAAAACGTTGCGGAATGGAGCCAAACTGATGCATTCTGAATGGATCGGCGAGCCTTGAAACGGATCTCACAGATGGACCCAGAAACGGCAGTGTGAAAGTAGCCTAATTTAGCCTGTATTTCAAAAAAGTTTCTGCAGGGATTTGAACTCACAACCTTTCGCATTAGAGACAAGGCACTTAACCACACAGCTATAATAGACTTCTACTGTTCTGTACTGTACTGTACTGTACTGTACTGGCTATGCAGCTATATAGTGTAGTGAAGTGATGGCTAACCTTGGCACTCCAGCTGTGGTGAAACTACGACTCCCAGCATGCGCCATTTATTTCTATAGAATTCTAAGAGCAGCCAAGCAAGCGGAGCATCTTGGGAATTGTAGTTTTACCACAGCTAGAGTGCCAAGGTTAGCCATTACTGGTGTAGTGGTTAATGTTCTGGGCTATGATGCAGAAGCTGTGAGTTTAAATCCCGTTACAAACTTTTTCAGAAATAGAGGTAAAAATTTGATTTATATATTTTATATATTTTTTTAGTAATTGTAAAAAATGTATAGCACAAAATAAATGTGTAATTACTAGAAAAAAAAAATATAAGCAGCATCTGACGGGCAGGCTGGTGGCTTTACTAAATGCTAAATTATGCTGGCAGCCCACGCTTCCCTTCACTTTCACGTTGGGTGGGCTGGCGGCTTCTCTGTATGCCCTGTACTACCGCAAGCCCGCACTTTCTTACTTACATGAAGGAGGCAGCAGGAGGATCTCCTTCTCCTCTCTGCTGCCTGGAGAAGCTCCCTACATTTCTCCCATGCCGTATCTGCTCTCCCTGGTACCGTAGATATGTTCATGGAGCCAAAATAAGCCCTACCCCAATAATAAGCCCTAACCCTTTTTTGGGAGAAAAAAATATTATTAGACCCTATCTTATTTTCGGAGAAACACAGTGTATATATATATATATATATATATATAAATAAATAAATAAAATAAAAAATATATATATATATATATATACCGTATATATATACCGTATATATATGTATATATATATATATATATATATATATATATGTATATATTATAAAATAAAAACTGGGCAGCACTCTAGAGTTGAAAAAAAAAAATATTCACCCATAGTGGAAGAAAAGCAACGTTTCGGCTCAAGCAAAGTGACTGGACAAAAGCTGAGTATACTGTATATGTCACAGGGAAATGATGAAAATGGAGATTTGATCAAATCCCTTAGGGAGATGATCAATTCACGGAAGATGATGTTCCCTAAAGAAAGTAAGTGATTTGATCATCAAATCGCTTAACTGTTTTAGTGAAAAGTTTAATATTTTTGATAATATAATAATATGAAATAATATTGTTTCGATATTTGGATCGGAGTCAGACTTTCGCTTCAAAATCAAAGATTTTTTAGTACCTACTTCCATAACATCGTATATTTTTCCATAATAGTACTGTTTATGTGTCCGTTGTAGTTTAAGTAGTGGTGCTAATTCAAATTGCTCAATGACTATGATAGCTTCTTCTATCCTTTTGCGAGTCCACAAAGGTTTTTCTTTATCAAGCCGCTTGTTTCAAAAACATCCTGATAGTTTCATTAAACTGTTCTACAACTTCGGTCAGAGTTTGATTTTTTTCTATATCTGAACCCACGACCAGGAGTGTGCCCCCCACAGAAATATGCCTGGTTATGTTCCCCCTGCCAGAATAGTATATACCTAGAATCAGGGGAGTCGCTAGGGCCTTTTATCGCTAGGGCCTTTTATCAGTGAACTGTGAGAGCTATGGGATAAAGGACCTTTTGATGACATCATCACTATGTGACCAGTAACATAGCAATATGAGGTAATCAAAGATCTTTCGACTGCTTTCTTTTTTTTCCAGGACTCCTTACTTGTTTATTTCATTTTTTGACTAAAACAGTTAAGAGATTTGAACCAAATTTCTTTAGGGAAATCACCCCACAGAGATGTTATTTAAAAAATCCGTGATTTGATCATCTCCTTTTGGGATTTGATTAAATCTCCATTTTCATCATTTCTCTAAGGGATTTGATCAAATCTCCATTTTCATCATTTCCCTGCGACATATATAACAGATACAATCAATATGCAATTTACAAATTGATACAATCGATCAATCAATCAATCAAAATCAGTGATCAAGATACAATATTAAAATGTATATAATAAAATACATGTGATAAAATAATCCATAGCAAAAGTATGAATGATTATACTATTGATTATTATATCATATGTATTTTATTATATACATTTTAATATTGTATTTTGATCACTGATTTTGATTGATTAATAGTTTCAATTTGTAAATTGCATATGATTATATCTTATATATATATACTCAGCTTTTGTCCAGTCACTTTGCTTGAGAAAGGCTCTAGTGTGGAGCTGAAACATTGCTTTTCTTCCACTATGGGGGAATAAAGTTTTTTATACTTTTACATCTCTGGAGTGCTGCCCAGTTTATATTTTTTTGTATTTTTGGGACTGTGCTGGTCCCTCATTTGGGCTCTGCACCTGCATTCATTTTGGACGGTGCTGCCGCTGTTTTTTTGTATTAGATAAAATCATACTTCTGATATATATGAATGCATAATATGTGGGAAACTACTACAGAATTTTTAGCCATAATATATTTACATATATTATATATTCTAAATATATAATAATACGTGTAAATATATTATAGCTAAAAACATATATATATATATATATATATATATATATATTTATCCTTAAATTAAGTTTAGCCTTTATTTAGAAAAAGCTTGTGACAGGACATGAACTCACAGCTTCTGCAGCACAGCTCAGAACTTTAACCACTACACTATATAGCTTTACAAACACACACACAAAAAAAAAAATATATATATATATATATGAGACCTCTATTGTATAGGTCTAAGTAGAAGTACAGTACAGTAGAAGTCTTGGTACTGTGGATGACAATATCGTCCAGGGGGGGCGAAGCGTACCGAGTACCGACAATGTGGACGAAGCACAATATCCATTAGTCGCAGAAAAGTGGCGGGGGGCCATGCAGACCAAAGGCTAAGACCTTATGTTGATGCAGCCCCTCAGGCGTGATGAAGACAGTTTTCTCTTTGGCAGCCTCCGTTATATAGCTATAATATATTTTCACATATCATAGTATGCAGCTATCGTAGCTGAGTAGTAAAGTGTCTTGACTCTAATACAGAAGGTTGTGAGTTTGAATCCTGGCAGAAACTTTTCTTAAATACAGGCTAAATTAGATTTAAGTACACTGGGGTGTCCCCAAGCACTGACTCCATATATGGACGTAGCTATATATGGAGTCAGAGCAGGGACTCCTAAACTAAACTAGAGTCCCAACACCCTCCCCTCTTCAGAGCAGGGGTGCCTGGGGTTCTCCCAATGACTTCCATTGTGCTCGGTCCACGGTAGAACACTCGAGCATCGCAAAGTGGAGCACACGAGCACTTTGGTGCTCGCTCACCGCTACCACCATCTTCAGCTGGTACTGGTAGTGCCATCCACCTCCCCACTCTGTCGCCGGGTACTCAGTAGTATCCTGATGTTGCTGCCACCTCCACACTATGTCACCTGGCCACTCTGTCAGCTAGGCTGAAAGGCAAAATAGTGGCCCAGTCATGAATTGGGGAGGTTAGGAACAGCATGAGAAGTCCACAGAGTGGCCTTATGACATAGTGGTGAGATGGAAGAAGCATGATGAGGGCCTGGCTGGGCTTTAGGTGAAAAGTGGTTTGGCTCATGTCCTACCACCACCGAGGATTTCTGAACATTTCTCATGCCTCCTGTTGCCTTCTCCTCCTGCTCTGCTTCCTCCTGTTCCTCCTCTACTACCTCCTCATCACATCATCACAACGCCTGCAACACCAACTTCCGCACAGCCAGGGTGAAATGACAGCACGCTGTCCTGAAACTCATATGTTTTTGAAAAAACACACCATGCAGGAGCTGTGTGCGGGCAGGGAAGAACAGACCAATAAGTGGTTGGTGCTGCAGAGCTTCAAACCCAGCCTGGTGGTGTACGACAATGGGTGAAATCTTGTAGCAGTTCTGGGGCTAGCTAATTTGACGCACATCCCTTGCCTGGCGTATGGGCTGAACTTAGTGGTGCAGAGGTTCCTGAAAAATTAGCCCAATGTGTCAGAGCTGCTGCAGAAAGTGAGGGCCCGTTCTCACCCTGATGCTGATCGCATGTCTATACTGCAGCTTAACTTTGGCCTTCCCGCTCACCACCTCATATGCGACGTACCCACAAGGTGGAACTACAGCTTGCACATACTGTGCGAGCAGCAGCAGGCAATAGTGGAGTTTCAGTTGCAGCACACATGAGTCGCTCTGCGGAACAGCACCATTTCACCACCAGTGAGTGGGCCTCCATGAGGGACGTGTGTGCCATGTTTTGAGTACTCCACCAACATTGCCAGCGGTAATGACGCCGTCATCAGCCTTACTATCCCACTTCTATGTCTCCTTGAAAAAATGCTTCAGGCGCTGATGGATGAGGATGTGGCACAGGAGGAAGAGGAGGAGGAACAGGGATCTTTCTCACCTTTATCAGGCCAGTCGTCCATAGGTGGCTCAGAAGGTGGGTTCCTGCACCAAAAGCAGCCAGGTACCCAACTGTCCAGCCAGCGCACAGTTTTAGAGGAGGATCCCCATTCATAGCAGGGTGGCACCCAAATAAGCTCACGGGCATTACTAGAGCATGTCTGGGGGATACAGAGGACACAGACGATACACCTCCCACCAAGGACAGCTTGTCGTTGCCTCTGAGCAGCCAGGCACACTTAAGCGACTACATGCTGCAGTGCCTGTGGAACAAATGCCAAGTTGCCCCCATTCTAACCGGTGCTGATTACTGGGTTGCCACCCTGCTGGATCCCCGCTACAAGGACAAATCGCTGCCCTTACTTCCATCACTGGAGCGTGAATGGAAGATAAGTGAGTACAAGCAAATGCTGGTAGAGGCGCTACTGATGGTGCTCCCCCATGACAGCGAGGGCTCAGTGGAATCACAAACCAAAAAAAGAAAGAAAATAATATATATATAGTGACACAGTGAGAGGTTTGGTCTGGGAAAACAGGTATTTTCCTCTCAGCATGTGCTGCTGGTCTGATTTACAGCCAGGTGAGGTCAAATACTGGACCAGATTTTAAATGCCGGTCTGGGCAGCACCTGGCTGTCCTTAAATAGGCAGCTGGGCTCAGAAACCAGGTTTATGTGTTGGGATCTGGGAGCCTTGTGTCTGGATGAAGGTTTGCTACCTGTTTGGCATGAAAATAGATTGGTGCTGCAGCAATTGCTGCATGGTGTGAATTACCACCAACACTGCAAGGTGACTTTTTGTTTGAATATGACTGTTTGTTTTGTCACTTGCCTAAAGTGTGAATAAAACATTGAACTGTTTAATCCAAAGAACTTGTTGTTGCTTCTATACTGCGTCCGCTAAACAAGTCTACTAGAGGGAGTCCCCACAAAAAAAGTGGAGAATGCAGGCATATGCAGTGAGGCTGGTGTGAAGGCTGAAATATTTTGGTTTTTGTATGTCTTACATCAAACCAGCGAGATTACAACCCGTGTCTCTTGATAAAATGGAAGCTGTCGTGAAAGCCCTCGTGAAGGCTAACTTGCAACGGCGGGAGACTAATAAGCAGCAGCAAGAAACCAACCAGCTGCTATTGCTATGGCTTTACAAGCGGCAGGAGCATCCCAGAGCATCCATGATGTCTGAAAAGCAGTCAGTGCTTGCGGCGATCCCTAATATGTCCCCTTCTGACGAGGTTGAGACCTATCTGGCGGTGTTGGAAAAAGTGGCTATGAGGGAGGAACTACCCCAAGATCAGTCGGCCAAGGTCGTCGCTCCGTTCCTGGCATCCAGACGCCAGTAGGTGTTTTTCGACTAACCAGATTATCAAGCGGCCGATTACACGACAGTAAATGGTGAGATTATGGCAAGACTGGGAGTTTAACCCAGCTGAACCCGCGAGACCCTCAAGTATTTTGATCTGTTACACCAGTTGCAAAAATGGCTGCAGCCTGACGTGCTGAGTTCCACTTCTATGCTGGACCGTCTGTTGGCTGATGTATTCTGGAGGGCTTTGCCGTACCCTCTTCAGCACTGGATTGGTCAGGTGTCTCCTTGTAATGCCCTTGAGATGGTCAACCTGGTGGAGTGCTATGAGGCTACCAGGACTCTACAGGGGGTTCTTTTGGAAAGGGGGCAGTCAAACCCCGGAAATCTCTACCCTAGACCCGGCGACTGGTGCCAGCAAAACACGCCCGGGATATACCCCCTACAGATCTAGCTCTGATAGTCTGCTGACGGTGTCAGGAGTCTGGCCGCATAAGGGCCGACTGTCCCCATCAGGGCAAACCCATGGATACTAACTATGGCTACCACCACTCCTTGTATGCCAGGAAGCTGTGTGCAACAGTACCCCAGAGACTATAGACAATAGCCACATGTACCAGGTGGAAGTGGGAAAAACTCTGGTGGTAGCTCTGCTGGACTCAGGGAGTCTGGTGTTCCTGGTAAGAGCTTCCCTGGTGCAGTCCGCCAAGTATACTGGCTGAAAAGTCAGGGTCGTGTGCATCTATGGAGACTTCCCACTGCTTTTGTTTCTCTGTGCACTGTGACCGGCAGGTGGACCCACAAGGTGGCCAATTTACATTATGAACTCATAATAGGGAGAGACTTCCCAGGCTTCCCGGCACTGTGGCCTGCTATGAGAGTGACTGATACCCATGAGACAGGGGTAACCCTAGCAGATTGGCCTGGCTCAGGGGGGAGACCAGAACCTTGGGAAACTGTGTCTGAAGGGCCAGCGGTAGGTGTGACCGTCACTTCGGTGGAAGTGGGGGAGACAACCCCGCTAAGTGTGATGGTGGGAGACGTGGATGCCGGGTCCTGAATTGGCAGACCTCATTGTCTCTGGGGATAATTTTGGTACCGCCCAACGTCGGGACCCAACCCTATCCCGCGCCTGGGAAAATGTGTTAATAGTAGATGGTGAACCACAACAACCTGGGGAAGAGTCAGTGTTTCCATGTTTTGTGGTTCATCAAGATATGTTGTATCTGGTATTCCAACTATGGGGTGAACCTATTGAACAGTTGGTGGTCCCCAAGTCTTATCGCAAGCTTGTGTTAGATCTAGCCCACCAACACGATCTCAGGGGTCACCTGTGTCTGCAGAAAACTCAGGGATTGTATTCTACAGCGGTTTTACTGGCCCAGCATATTCAAAGAAGTGGAAGAGTTTTGTAAGTCTTGCCCAACTAGCCAGATAACTAGTGCCCAGCCACATTTCTGTAGTCCCCTAGTTCCTCTCCCGATTATTGAAGTACCGTTTGACCGAATAGCTATGGACCTCATAGGCCCAGTACCAAAGTCTGCCAGAGGGCATCAACACATCTTAGTCATTCTAGACTATGCTACTCGGTACCCAGAGGCGGTGCCACTGCGACATACCTCGGCCAAACTCATAGCTAAGGAGTTAATGGAGATGTTTTCCCAAGTAGGACTACCTAAAGAGGTTCTGACCAACCAAGCGACCCCTTTTATGTCCAAGGTGATGAGGGAACTCTGTAAGTTGCTGCACATACAACAACTATGGATGTCCGTTTACCATGCGCAAACGGACGGCCTGGTAGAACGGTTTAACCAAACTGTTTTCAACCTCACAAAAGGGTACTGGCAGGTGCCCTTAACGGAGGCTGCCAAAGAGAAAACTGCCTTCATCACGCCTGAGAGGCTGTATCAACATAAGGTCTTAGCCTTTGGTCTGCATGGCCCCCCGCCACTTTTCTGCGACTAATGGATATTGTGCTTCGTCCACATTGTCGGTACGCTTCGGCCCCCCTGGACGATATTGTCATCCACAGTACCAAATGGGAAAGTCACCTACCCAAAGTGCAGGCTGTAGTGGACTCCCTTCGGAAAGCTGACCTAACCCCAAAAAATGTGCAATAGGGTTAGAAGAGACTAAGTACCTGGGTTATGTCATTGGGCACGGAGTCATCATACCCCAAGTGAACAAGATAGAGGCGATACGGAATTGGCCCAGACCTGTCACCACTCGGCAAATAAAGTCATTCCTAGGAATGGTGGGCTATTACATGAGGTTTGTTCCCCACTTTGCTACTCTAGCTGCACCCTTGACAGGACTCTTGAAGGGACACAAGTCAGTAAAGGTTCGCTGGGATGAGCAGACGGAAGAGTCTTTTTCCACTTTGAACTCATTCCTGTGCGGGTCACCGGTTTTGGTGATGCCCAACTTCAATAGTGAGTTCGTAGGACAGACCGATTCCTCCGTAGAAGGCCTCGGTGCTGTACTGTCTCTGGAAGTCAACGGGGGGGAGCATCCTGTTGTCTTCCTCAGCTGTAAGCTCATTCCAGCTGAGACCCGGTATAATATAGTGGAGAGAGAGTGCCTTGCTATCAAGTGGGTACTAGAATCTCTCCGCTATTATTTATTGGGGAAAAAATTCTGCCTGGTGACTGAACACTCCTCTCTCAAGTGGATGAGCCAGGCCAGGGACAGAAATGCCCGGGTCACCCGATGGTTTCTCTCTCTACAAAACTATACATTTTAGGTGGAACACAGGGCAGGCCGGCTACAGGGAAACAACCCCCTCAGGGTTGAACACAGGGGAAGTATGTGACACAGTGAGATGCTTGGTACGTGAAAATAGATATTGTCCTCCCAGCATGTGCTGCTGGGCTGATTTACAGCTAGATGAGGTCAAATACTGGACCAAATTTTAAATGCCGGTCCGGGTTTTGGC
This sequence comes from Bufo gargarizans, assembly GCF_014858855.1. Classification (NCBI taxonomy): domain Eukaryota; kingdom Metazoa; phylum Chordata; class Amphibia; order Anura; family Bufonidae; genus Bufo; species Bufo gargarizans. Next base: position 607,257,889 of record NC_058082.1, read on the forward strand.
AGCACCTGGTTGTCCTTAAATAGGTAACTGGGGTCAGAGGCAGGTCTCTGTGTTGGGATCTGGGAGCCTTGTGCCTGGTTGAAGGCTTGTTACCTGTTTGGCGTGAAAACAGGTTGGTGCTGCCATCAGCAAGGACTCTTTGAGGCAGAATTGCCACATGGTGACTTTTTGTTTGAATATGACTGTTTGTTTTGTCACTTGCCTAAAGTGCTAATCCTGTCTACCAGAGCGAGTCCCCACAATATATAAAAACAAGACAAAATAAAAAAAAGGTGTTGACTAGTGTTGAGCGAACTTGTGTTTTAAGTTCGGCGTCTAAAGTTCGGGTTTAGGTTATTGAAGTATCCCGTTATGGATTCTAAATACCGTTATGGTCCGTGGTAGCAGAATCCATAACGGGATACTTCGATAACCTGAACCCGAACTTTAGACGCCGAACTTAAAACACTAGTGTTGACCTCTTCTGCCTGCACCACCACGTCCGCCTGCACTGCCACGTCCCCCTCTCTGTCTGCACCGCCACTGTCACGGTGGGGAGTGTGGGGAAACCCCCCACCATGCAGTGTCAAAGGGTAAAAGGGGATCAGCCTGGCCAAAAGGAGTAAAAAGGGAGCAGGTCACCTCCTACAGCGTCCCAAATCCTCTCCCTCATTCAGTCAACAAAAAAAGGATCCCTCAGGAGGTTGCAACACTATAGTTAATATGCTATGAGTAGGGATGAGCGAACCCGAACTGTATAGTTCGGGTTCGTACCGAATTTTGGGGTGTCCGTGACACGGACCCGAACCCGGACATTTTCGTAAAAGTCCGGGTTCAGGTTCAGTGTTCGTCGCTTTCTTGGCGCTTTTTGAAAGGCTGCAAAGCAGCCAATCAACAAGCGTCATACTACTTGCCCCAAGAGGCCGTCACAGCCATGCCTACTATTGGCATGGCTGTGATTGGCCAGAGCACCATGTGACCCAGCCTCTTTTTAAGCTGGAGTCACATAGCGCCGCCCGTCACTCTGCTCTAATCAGCATAGGGAGAGGTTGCAGCTGCCACGTTAGGGCGAGATTAGGCAGTGATTAACTCCTCCAAAGGACTTCATTCAGAGATCGATCTGCAGCTGTGGATGATTGAACTGCTGCTATTGAATTGCTCACTGTTTTTAGGCTGCCCAGAGCGTTTTTCAGTCACTTTTTTTTGGGGTGATCAGCGGCCATTTTGTGTCTTGTGGTGTGCCAGCACAAGCTGCCACCAAGTGCATTTAACCCTCAATGGTGTGGTTGTTTTTTGGCTAAATCCTACATCAGGGTGAAGCTGTCACACCAAGTGCATTTAACCAGCAATAGTCTGTTTATTTTTTGGCCATATACTACATCAGGGGCAAGCTGAGCCTGTCACCAAGTGCATTTAACCCTCAATGGTGTGGTTGTTTTTTGGCTAAATCCTACATCAGGGTGAAGCTGTCACACCAAGTGCATTTAACCAGCAATAGTCTGGTTATTTTTTGGCCATATACTACATCAGGGGCAAGCTGAGCCTGTCACCAAGTGCATTTAACCCTCAATAGTGTGGTTGGTCAAGCTGTCACACCAAGTGCATTTAAACATCAATAGTGTGGTTATTTTTTCGCCATATCCCAGTCTAATTCTGTCAGTAAACCTATACCTGTCACCCAGCGCCTAAATACTAGGCCTCAAATTTATATCCAGCTAAATCTGTCGTTACTGCTGTACTGTTGTGGCTGGTCAAGTTATTTAGTTTCCGTCAAAGCACATTTTTTGTTCTGGGTTGAAATACAATTCCCAATTTAGAAATTTCCTAATTTAGTGGTTTCTGCTGTATCAGAGCTATTTTAAATCTATCCCTAAAAGGGTATATAAGATTCAAGGTGCACATAGGGTCATTCTGAATAACTTCACACACACGCTACTGTGCATTTCCAAGTCTAATTCTGTCAGTAAACCTATACCTGTCACCCAGCGCCTAAATACTAGGCCTCAAATTTATATCCCGCTAAATCTGTCGTTACTGCTGTACTGTTGTGGCTGGTCAAGTTATTTAGTGTCCGTCAAAGCACAGTTTTTGTTCTGGGTTGAAATACAATTCCCAATTTAGCAATTTCCTAATTTAGTGGTTTCTGCTGTATCAGAGCTATTTTAACTCTATCTCTAAAAGGGTATATAAGATTCAAGGTGCACATAGGGTCATTCTGAATAACTTCACACACACGCTACTGTGCATTTCCAAGTCTAATTCTGTCAGTAAACCTATACCTGTCACCCAGCGCCTAAATACTAGGCCTCAAATTTATATTCAGCTAAATCTGTGGTTACTGCTGTGCATGTATTAGTGTAATACGGTACCTAAATAGATAGCCAAATAGTGTTAAGTGTCTGTAAAAAAAGGCCTGAATTTGAATTCAATACATTGGGCCAAATAATATTTTTGTTGTTGTGGTGAACGATAACAATGAGGAAAATATCTAGTAAGGGACGCGGACGTGGACATGGTCGTGGTGGTGTTAGTGGACCCTCTGGTGCTGGGAGAGGACGTGGCCGTTCTGACACATCCACACGTCCTAGTGTACCAAGTACCTCAGGTCCCAGTAGCCGCCAGAATTTACAGCGATATATGGTGGGGCCCAATGCCGTTCTAAGAATGGTAAGGCCTCAGCAGGTACAGGCATTAGTCAATTGGGTGGCCGACAGTGGATCCAGCATGTTCACAATATCTCCCACCCAGTCTTCTGCAGAAAGCGCACAGATGGCGCCTGAAAACCAAGCCCATCAGTCTGTCACATCACCCCCATGCATACCAGGGAAACTGTCTGAGCCTCAAGTTATGCAGCAGTCTCTTATGCTGTTTGAAGACTCTGCTGGCAGGGTTTCCCAAGGGCATCCACCTAGCCCTTCCCCAGCGGTGGAAGACATAGAATGCACTGACGCACAACCACTTATGTTTCCTGATGATGAGGACATGGGAATACCACCTCAGCACGTCTCTGATGATGACGAAACACAGGTGCCAACTGCTGCGTCTTTCTGCAGTGTGCAGACTGAACAGGAGGTCAGGGATCAAGACTGGGAGGAAGACGATGCAGGGGACGATGAGGTCATAGACCCCACATGGAATGAAGGTCGTGCCACTGACTTTCACAGTTCGGAGGAAGAGGCAGTGGTGAGACCGAGCCAACAGGGTAGCTAAAGAGGGAGCAGTGGGCAAAAGTAGAACACCCGCCGCCAAGAGACTCCGCCTGCTACTGACCGCCGTCATCTGGGACCGAGCACCCCAATGGCAGCTTCAAGGAGTTCCCTGGCATTGCACTTCTTCAAACAATGTGCTGACGACAAGACCCGAGTGGTTTGCACGCTGTGCCATCAGAGCCTGAAGCGAGGCATTAACGTTCTGAACCTTAGCACAACCTGCATGACCAGGCACCTGCATGCAAAGCATGAACTGCAGTGGAGTAAACACCTTAAAAACAAGGAAGTCACTCAGGCTCCCCCTGCTACCTCTTCTGCTGCTGCCGCCTCGGCCTCTTCTGCTGCTGCCGCCTCGGCCTCTTCCTCCGCCTCTGGAGGAACGTTGGCACCTGCCGCCCAGCAAACAGGGGATGTACCACCAACACCACCACCTCCGTCACCAAGCATCTCAACCATGTCACACGGCAGCGTTCAGCTCTCCATCTCACAAACATTTGAGAGAAAGCGTAAATTCCCACCTAGCCACCCTCGATCCCTGGCCCTGAATGCCAGCATTTCTAAACTACTGGCCTATGAAATGCTGTCATTTAGGCTGGTGGACACAGACAGCTTCAAACAGCTCATGTCGCTTGCTGTCCCACAGTATGTTGTTCACAGCCGGCACTACTTCTCCAAGAGAGCCGTGCCTTCCCTGCACAACCAAGTATCCGATAAAATCAAGTGTGCACTGCGCAACGCCATCTGTAGCAAGGTCCACCTAACCACAGATACGTGGACCAGTAAGCACGGCCAGGGACGCTATATCTCCCTAACTGCACACTGGGTAAATGTAGTGGCAGCTGGGCCCCAGGCGGAGAGCTGTTTGGCGCACGTCCTTCCGCCGCCAAGGATCGCAGTGCAACATTCTTTGCCACCTGTTGCCACCTCCTCCTACTTAGCTTCCTCCTCCTCTTCTTCCACCTGCTCATCCAGTCAGCCACACACCTTCACCACCAACTTCAGCACAGCCCGGGGTAAACGTCAGCAGGCCATTCTGAAACTCATATGTTTGGGGGACAGGCCCCACACCGCACAGAAGTTGTGGCGGGGTATAGAACAACAGACCGACGAGTGGTTGCTGCCGGTGAGCCTCAAGCCTGGCCTGGTGGTGTGCGATAATGGGCGAAATCTCGTTGCAGCTCTGGGACTAGCCGGTTTGACGTACATCCCTTGCCTGGTGCATGTGATGAATTTGGTGGTGCAGAAGTTCATTCACAACTACCCCGACATGTCAGAGCTGCTGCATAAAGTGCGGGCCGTCTGTTCGCGCTTCTGGCATTCACATCCTGCCGCTGCTCGCCTGTCTGCGCTACAGCGTAACTTCGGCCTTCCCGCTCACCGCCTCATATGCGACGTGCCCACCAGGTGGAACTCCACCTTGCACATGCTGGACAGACTGTGCGAGCAGCAGCAGGCCATAGTGGAGTTTCAGCTGCAGCACGCACGGGTCAGTCGCACTGCGGAACAGCACCACTTCACCACCAATGACTGGGCCTCCATGCGAGACCTGTGTGCCCTGTTGCGCTGTTTCGAGTACTCCACCAACATGGCCAGTGGCGATGACGCCGTTATACGCGTTACAATACCACTTCTATGTCTCCTTGAGAAAACACTTAGGGCGATGATGGAAGAGGAGGTGGCCCAGGAGGAGGAGGAGGAGGAGGAAGTCATTTTTAGCACTTTCAGGCCAGTCTCTTCGAAGTGACTCAGAGGGAGGTTTTTTACAACAGCAGAGGCCAGGTAAAAATGTGGCCAGCCAGGGCCCACTACTGGAGGACGAGGAGGACGAGGATGAGGAGGAGGTGGAGGAGGATGAGGATGAAGCATGGTCACAGCGGGGTGGCACCCAACGCAGCTCGGGCCCATCACTGGTGCGTGGCTGGGGGGAAAGGCAGGCTGATGACGATACGCCTCCCACAGAGGACAGCTTGTCCTTACCCCTGGGCAGCCTGGCACACATGAGCGACTACATGCTGCAGTGCCTGCGCAACGACAGCAGAGTTGCCCACATTTTAACGTGTGCGGACTACTGGGTTGCCACCCTGCTGGATCCACAGTACAAAGACAATGTGCCCACCTTACTTCCTGCACTGGAGCGTGATAGGAAGATGCGCGAGTACAAGCGCACGTTGGTAGACGCGCTACTGAGAGCATTCCCAAATGTCACAGGGGAACAAGTGGAAGCCCAAGGCCAAGGCAGAGGAGGAGCAAGAGGTCGCCAAGGCAGCTGTGTCACTGCCAGCTCCTCTGAGGGCAGGGTTAGCATGGCAGAGATGTGGAAAAGTTTTGTCAACACGCCACAGCTAACTGCACCACCACCTGATACGCAACGTGTTAGCAGGAGGCAACATTTCACTAACATGGTGGAACAGTACGTGTGCACACCCCTCCACGTACTGACTGATGGTTCGGCCCCATTCAACTTCTGGGTCTCTAAATTGTCCACGTGGCCAGAGCTAGCCTTTTATGCCTTGGAGGTGCTGGCCTGCCCGGCGGCCAGCGTTTTGTCTGAACGTGTATTCAACACGGCAGGGGGCGTCATTACAGACAAACGCAGCCGCCTGTCTACAGCCAATGTGGACAAGCTGACGTTCATAAAAATGAACCAGGCATGGATCCCACAGGACCTGTCCATCCCTTGAGCAGATTAGACATTAACTACCTCCCCTTAACCATATATTATTGTACTCCAGGGCACTTCCTCATTCAATCCTCTTTTTATTTTCATTTTATAATTATATTGCGAGGCAACCCAAAGTTGAATGAACATCTCCTCTGTCTGGGTGTCGAGCCTAAATATATGCCAATGGACTGTTCCAATGTTGGGTGACGTGAAGCCTGATTCTCTGCTATGACATGCAGACTGATTCTCTGCTGACATGAAGCCAGATTCTCTGTTACGGGACCTCTCTCCTCTGCCTGGGTGCTGGGCCTAAATATATGACAATGGACTGATGCAGTGGTGGCTGACGTGAAGCCTGATTCTCTGCTATGACATGCAGACTGATTCTCTGCTGACATGAAGACAGATTCTCTATTACGGGACCTCTCTCCTCTGCCTGGGTGCTGGGCCTAAATATATGACAATGGACTGTTGCAGTGGTGGCTGACGTGAAGCCTGATTCTCTGCTATGACATGCAGACTGTTTCTCTGCTGACATGAAGACAGATTCTCTGTTATGGGACCTCTCTCCTCTGCCTGGGTGCTGGGCCTAAATATATGACAATGGACTGTTGCAGTGGTGGCTGACATGAAGCCTGATTCTCTGCTATGACATGCAGTCTGATTCTCTGCTGACATGAAGACAGATTCTCTGTTACGGGACCTCTCTCCTCTGCCTGGGTGCTGGCCTAAATATATGACAATGGACTTTTCCAATGTTGGGTGACGTGAAGCCTGATTCTCTGCTATGACATGCAGACTGATTCTCTGCTGACATGAAGACAGATTCTCTGTTACGGGACCTCTCTCCTCTGCCTGGGTGCTGGGCCTAAATATATGACAATGGACTGTTGCAGTGGTGGCTGACGTGAATGCCTGATTCTCTGCTATGACATGCAGACTGATTCTCTGCTGACATGAAGACAGATTCTCTGTTACGGGACCTCTCTCCTCTGCCTGGGTGCTGGGCCTAAATATATGACAATAGGACTGTTGCAGTGGTGGCTGACGTGAAGCCTGATTCTCTGCTATGACATGCAGACTGATTCTCTGCTGACATGAAGCCAGATTTCTGTTACGGGACCTCTCTCCTCTGCCTGGGTGCTGGGCCTAAATATATGACAATGGACTGTTGTAGTGGTGGCTGACGTGAAGCCTGATTCTCTGCTATGACATGCAGACTGATTTCTGCTGAAATGAAGACAGATTCTCTGTTACGGGACCTCTCTCCTCTGCCTGGGTGCCTGGGCCTAAATATATGCCAATGGACTGTTCCAATGTTGGGTGACGTGAAGCCTGATTCTCTGCTATGACATGCAGACTGATTCTCTGCTGACATGAAGCCAGATTCTCTGTTACGGGACCTCTCTCCTCTGCCTGGGTGCTGGGCCTAAATATATGACAATGGTACTGTTGCAGTGGTGGCTGACGTGAAGCCTGATTCTCTGCCATGACATGCAGACTGATTCTCTGCTGACATGAAGACAGATTCTCTGTTACGGGACCTCTCACTCTGCCTGGGTGCTGGGCCTAAATATATGACAATGGACTGTTGCAGTGGTGGCTGACGTGAAGCCTGATTCTCTGCTATGACATGCAGACTGATTCTCTGCTGACATGAAGACAGATTCTCTGTTACGGGACCTCTCTCCTCTGCCTGGGTGCTGGGCCTAAATATATGACAATGGACTGTTGCAGTGGTGGCAGACGTGAAGCCTGATTCTCTGCTATGATATGCAGACTGATTCTCTGCTGACATGAAGACAGATTCTCTGTTACGGGACCTCTCAACTATGCCTGGGTGCTGGGCCTAAATATATGACAATGGACTGTTGCAGTGGTGGCTGACGTGAAGCCTGATTCTCTGCTATGACATGCAGACTGATTCTCTGCTGACATGAAGACAGATTCTCTGTTACGGGACCTCTCTCCTCTGCCTGGGTGCTGGGCCTAAATATATGACAATGGACTGTTGCAGAGGTGGCTGACGTGAAGCCTGATTCTCTGCTATGACATGCAGTCTGATTCTCTGCTGACATGAAGACAGATTCTCTGTTACGGGACCTCTCTCCTCTGCCTGGGTGCTGGGCCTAAATATATGACAATGGACTGTTGCAGTGGTGGCTGACGTGAAGCCTGATTCTCTGCTATGACATGCAGACTGATTCTCTGCTGACATGAAGACAGATTCTCTGTTACGGGACCTCTCAACTCTGCCTGGGTGCTGGGCCTAAATATATGACAATGGACTGTTGCAGTGGTGGCTGACGTTAAGCCTGATTCTCTGCTATGACATGCAGACTGATTCTTTGCTGACATGAAGCCAGATTCTCTGTTACGGGACCTCTCTCCTCTGCCTGGGTGCTGGGCCTAAATATATGACAATGGACTGTTGCAGTGGTGGCTGACGTGAAGCCTGATTCTCTGCTATGATATGCAGACTGATTCTCTGCTGACATGAAGACAGATTCTCTGTTACGGGACCTCTCTCCTCTGCCTGGGTGCTGGGCCTAAATATATCACAATGGACTGTTGCAGTGATGGCTGACGTGAAGCCTGATTCTCTGCTATGACATGCAGACTGATTTTCTGCTGACATGAAGACAGATTCTCTGTTACGGGACCTCTCAACTCTGCCTGGGTGCTGCGCCTAAATATATGACAATGGACTGTTGCAGTGATGGCTGACGTGAAGCCTGATTCTCTGCTATGACATGCAGACTGATTCTCTGCTAACATGAAGACAGATTCTCTGTTACAGGACCTCTCTCCTCTGCCAGGGTGCTGGGCCTAAATATATGACAATGGACTGTTGCAGTGGTGGCTGACGTGAAGCCTGATTCTCTGCTATGACATGCAGACTGATTCTCTGCTGACATGATGCCAGATTCTCTGTTACGGGACCTCTCTCCTCTGCCTGGGTGCTGGGCCTAAATATATGACAATGGACTGATGCAGTGGTGGCTGACATGAAGCCTGATTCTCTGCTATGACATGCAGACTGATTCTCTGCTGACATGAAGACAGATTCTCTGTTACGGGACCTCTCTCCTCTGCCTGGGTGCTGGGCCTAAATATATGACAATAGACTGGTGCAGTGGTGGCTGACGTGAAGCCTGATTCTCTGCTATGACATGCAGACTGATTCTCTGCTGACATGAAGACAGATTTTCTGTTACGGGACCTCTCTCCTCTGCCTGGGTGCTGGGCCTAAATATATGACAATGGACTGTTGTAGTGGTGGCTGACGTGAAGCCTGATTCTCTGCTATGACATGCAGACTGATTTTCTGCTGAAATGAAGACAGATTCTCTGTTACGGGACCTCTCTCCTCTGCCTGGGTGCCTGGGCCTAAATATATGCCAATGGACTGTTCCAATGTTGGGTGACGTGAAGCCTGATTCTCTGCTATGACATGCAGACTGATTCTCTGCTGACATGAAGACAGATTCTCTGTTACGGGACCTCTCTCCTCTGCCTGGGTTCTGGGCCTAAATATATGACAATGGACTGTTGCAGTGGTGGCAGACGTGAAGCCTGATTCTCTGCTATGATATGCAGACTGATTCTCTGCTGACATGAAGACAGATTCTCTGTTACGGGACCTCTCAACTATGCCTGGGTGCTGGGCCTAAATATATGACAATGGACTGTTGCAGTGGTGGCTGACGTGAAGCCTGATTCTCTGCTATGACATGCAGACTGATTCTCTGCTGACATGAAGACAGATTCTCTGTTACGGGACCTCTCTCCTCTGCCTGGGTGCTGGGCCTAAATATATGACAATGGACTGTTGCAGAGGTGGCTGACGTGAAGCCTGATTCTCTGCTATGACATGCAGTCTGATTCTCTGCTGACATGAAGACAGATTCTCTGTTACGGGACCTCTCTCCTCTGCCTGGGTGCTGGGCCTAAATATATGACAATGGACTGTTGCAGTGGTGGCTGACGTGAAGCCTGATTCTCTGCTATGACATGCAGACTGATTCTCTGCTGACATGAAGACAGATTCTCTGTTACGGGACCTCTCAACTCTGCCTGGGTGCTGGGCCTAAATATATGACAATGGACTGTTGCAGTGGTGGCTGACGTTAAGCCTGATTCTCTGCTATGACATGCAGACTGATTCTTTGCTGACATGAAGCCAGATTCTCTGTTACGGGACCTCTCTCCTCTGCCTGGGTGCTGGGCCTAAATATATGACAATGGACTGTTGCAGTGGTGGCTGACGTGAAGCCTGATTCTCTGCTATGATATGCAGACTGATTCTCTGCTGACATGAAGACAGATTCTCTGTTACGGGACCTCTCTCCTCTGCCTGGGTGCTGGGCCTAAATATATCACAATGGACTGTTGCAGTGATGGCTGACGTGAAGCCTGATTCTCTGCTATGACATGCAGACTGATTTTCTGCTGACATGAAGACAGATTCTCTGTTACGGGACCTCTCAACTCTGCCTGGGTGCTGCGCCTAAATATATGACAATGGACTGTTGCAGTGATGGCTGACGTGAAGCCTGATTCTCTGCTATGACATGCAGACTGATTCTCTGCTAACATGAAGACAGATTCTCTGTTACAGGACCTCTCTCCTCTGCCAGGGTGCTGGGCCTAAATATATGACAATGGACTGTTGCAGTGGTGGCTGACGTGAAGCCTGATTCTCTGCTATGACATGCAGACTGATTCTCTGCTGACATGATGCCAGATTCTCTGTTACGGGACCTCTCTCCTCTGCCTGGGTGCTGGGCCTAAATATATGACAATGGACTGATGCAGTGGTGGCTGACATGAAGCCTGATTCTCTGCTATGACATGCAGACTGATTCTCTGCTGACATGAAGACAGATTCTCTGTTACGGGACCTCTCTCCTCTGCCTGGGTGCTGGGCCTAAATATATGACAATGGACTGTTGCAGTGGTGGCTGACGTGAAGCCTGATTCTCTGCTATGACATGCAGACTGATTCTCTGCTGACATGAAGACAGATTCTCTGTTACGGGACCTCTCTCCTCTGCCTGGGTGCTGGGCCTAAATATATGACAATGGACTGTTGCAGTGGTGGCTGACGTGAAGCCTGATTCTCTGCTATGACATGCAGACTGATTCTCTGCTGAAATGAAGACAGATTCTCTGTTACGGGACCTCTCTCCTCTGCCTGGGTGCCTGGGCCTAAATATATGCCAATGGACTGTTCCAATGTTGGGTGACGTGAAGCCTGATTCTCTGCTATGACATGCAGACTGATTCTCTGCTGACATGAAGCCAGATTCTCTGTTACGGGACCTCTCTCCTCTGCCTGGGTGCTGGGCCTAAATATATGACAATGGACTGTTGCAGTGGTGGCTGACGTGAAGACTGATTCTCTGCTATGACATGCAGACTGATTCTCTGCTGACATGAAGACAGATTCTCTGTTACGGGACCTCTCAACTCTGCCTGGGTGCTGGGCCTAAATATATGACAATGGACTGTTGCAGTGGTGGCTGACGTGAAGCCTGATTCTCTGCTATGACATGCAGACTGATTCTCTGCTGACATGAAGACAGATTCTCTGTTACAGGACCTCTCTCCTCTGCCTGGGTGCTGGGCCAAAATATATGACAATGGACTGTTGCAGTGGTGGCTGACGTGAAGCCTGATTTTCTGCTATGACATGCAGACTGATTCTCTGCTGACATGAAGACAGATTCTCTGTTACGGGACCTCTCTCCTCTGCCTGGGTGCTGGGCCTAAATATATGACAATGGACTGTTGCAGAGGTGGCTGACGTGAAGCCTGATTCTCTGCTATGACATGCAGACTGATTCTCTGCTGACATGAAGACAGATTCTCTGTTACGGGACCTCTCTCCTCTGCCTGGGTGCTGGGCCTAAATATATGACAATGGACTGTTGCAGTGGTGGCTGACGTGAAGCCTGATTCTCGGCTATGACGTGCAGACTGATTCTCTGCTGACATGAAGACAGATTCTCTGTTACGGGACCTCTCTCCTCTGCCTGGGTGCTGGGCCTAAATACAGTTGCAAGAAAAAGTATGTGAACCCTTTGGAATGATATGGTTTTCTGCACAAATTGGTCATAAAATGTGATCTGATCTTCATCTAAGTCACAACAATAGACAATCACAGTCTGCTTAAACTAATAACACACAAAGAATTAAATATTACCATGTTTTTATTGAACACACCATGTAAACCTTCACAGTGCAGGTGGAAAAAGTATGTGAACTCTTGGATTTAATAACTGGTTGAACCTCCTGTGACAGCAATAACTTCAACCAAACATTTCCTGTAGTTGCAGATCAGACGTGCACAACGGTCAGGAGTAATTCTTGACCATTCCTCTTTACAGAACTGTTTCAGTTCAGCAATATTCTTGGGATGTCTGGTGTGAATCGCTTTCTTGAGGTCATGCCACAACATCTCAATCGGGTTGAGGTCAGGACTTTGTCTGAGCCACTCCAGAAGGCGTATTTTCTTCTGTTTAAGCCATTCTGTTGTTGATTTACTTCTATGCTTTGGGTCGTTGTCCTGTTGCAACACCCATCTTCTGTTGAGCTTCAGCTGGTGGACAGATGGCCTTAAGTTCTCCTGCAAAATGTCTTGATAAACTTGGGAATTCATTTTTCCTTCGATGATAGCAATCCGTCCAGGCCCTGACGCAGCAAAGAAGCCCCAAACCATGATGCCCCCACCGCCATACTTCACAGTTGGGATGGGTTTTGATGTTGGTGTGCTGTGCCTCTTTTTCTCCACACATAGTGTTGTGTGTTTCTTCCAAACAACTCAACTTTGGTTTCATCTGTCCACAGAATATTTTGCCAGTACTGCTGTGGAACATCCAGGTGCTCTTGTACAAACTGTAAACGTGCAGCAATGTTTTTTTAGGGACAGCAGTGGCTTCCTCTGTGGTATCCTCCCATGAAATCCATTCTTGTTTAGTGTTTTACGTATCGTAGATTCACTAACAGGGATGTTAGCATATGCCAGAGACTTTTGTAAGTCTTTAGCTGACACTCTAGGATTCTTCTTCACCTCATTGAGCAGTCTGCGCTGTGCTATTGCAGTAATCTTTACAGGACGGACACTCCTAGGGAGAGTAGCAGCAGTGCTGAACTTTCTCCATTTATAGACAATTTGTCTTACCGTGGACTGATGAACAGCAAGGCGTTTGGAGATACTTTTATAACCCTTTCCAGCTTTATGCAAGACAACAATTCTTAATCGTAGGTCTTCTGAGAGCTCTTTTGTGCAAGGCATCATTCACATCAGGCAATGCAGAACTGGTGTGTGTTTTATAGGGCAGGGCAGCTGTAACCAACACCTCCAATCTCATCTCATTAATTGGACTCCAGTTGGCTGACACCTCACTCCAATTAGCTCTTGGGGATGTCATTAGTCTAGGGGTTCACATACTTTTTCCATCTGCACTGTGAATGTTTACATGGTGTGTTCAATAAAAACATGGTAACATTTAATTATTTGTGTGTTATTAGTTTAAGCAGACTGTGATTGTCTATTGTTGTGACTTATATGAAGATCAAATCACATTTTATGACCAATTTGTGCAGAAATCCATATCATTCCAAAGGGTTCACATACTTTTTCTTGCAACTGTATATGACAATGGACTGTTGCAGTGGTGGCTGACGTGAAGCCTGATTCTCTGCTATGACATGCAGACTGATTCTCTGCTGACATGAAGACAGATTCTCTGTTACGGGACCTCTCTCCTCTGCCTGGGTGCTGGGCCTAAATATATGACAATGGACTGTTGCAGTGGTGGCTGACGTGAAGCCTGATTCTCTGCTATGATATGCAGACTGATTCTCTGCTGACATGAAGACAGATTCTCTGTTACGGGACCTCTCTCCTCTGCCTGGGTGCTGGGCCTAAATATATGACAATGGACTGTTGCAGTGATGGCTGACGTGAAGCCTGATTCTCTGCTATGACATGCAGACTGATTCTCTGCTGACATGAAGACAGATTCTCTGTTACAGGACCTCTCTCCTCTGCCTGGGTGCTGGGCCAAAATATATGACAATGGACTGTTGCAGTGGTGGCTGACGTGAAGACTGATTCTCTGCTATGACATGCAGACTGATTCTCTGCTGACATGAAGACAGATTCTCTGTTACGGGACCTCTCTCCTCTGCCTGGGTGCTGGGCCTAAATATATGACAATGGACTGTTGCAGTGGTGGCTGACGTGAAGCCTGATTCTCTGCTATGACATGCAGACTGATTCTCTGCTGACATGAAGACAGATTCTCTGTTACGGGACCTCTCTCCTCTGCCTGGGTGCTGGGCCTAAATATATGACAATGGGCTGTTGCAGTCTATTGTCTGACTAGTAGTTATAAAAAAAATTCTTTATTGTTCACTCTTTAAAAAACATATATTTCTTGGGAACTAGCTTAAAATTCCTCAGGGAGATCAGGGTTTGGGATCTGTCTCCTATTTAATATATAATATATGTTCTGATGTGTATTCGGAATGAACTTATCAGGGCAGAATATCAGACCACCCCTCGAGTCTCTCGACTCTGCAATTTCACTTTCTCTACCACTATCTAGATACAATTTCCTACTTTGGGGTCCCTACCTCTAAATTACCACCGGCAACAGCATGCGTGGCAACCATGTCACGGCAATCACACAGAAGGCCGAGACACTACCACCTCATGCTCTCACAGCAACACGTTGCTGCAGGTAACAGCAAGTGTGGCAATAGTGTCACTGCGTAAACCAAAGGCCGTGACAGCCACGTCCACCTCCTCCTACACTGGGAACTCTGCCTCCAGGCTCAAGATTATTATGTCCTTAATTGGCGTAGAGAAGTATACTGGCCGCACCCAACCATTGTTATAATGCAGAGCCATCTCCTAATGTTTGGTTGTCGACAGTTACCAAACACCCCCTCCAAAAAAAAACTTAACATTTTTAATAAGACGACCCATTTTTAACCAATCCAACTAATGTGGGAGAGGAAATTATTCTGTGTAGCGTGTCTGTGAAGCTTGTCAATTAGTTTTTAAAGTTACGAACACTCACTTTATCCATCTAACTGTTGTAGGAAAGAAATTCTTATGTGGAGTGTGTCTGTGACAATTTTTTTTTTATTTAGGACACCCCTTTGGCACCTGTCTTACTGTAGTAGGAGAAAGATTCTTTTAATGTATAGTCTCCAGATAGGGGACGTATGAGATCTATAACTGAGACTACATTTTTTTACCCAGTTTTAACCCAGGACATACAAGCACCAAACTCTCACGCAGAGGACCTTGGCAATCTTATACAGAATTGACGGACACATGGAAAAAATAAATAAACTTCCTCCTCCGCCTCTTCCACCTACACCTCCACATCCGCCTCCTCCTCCACTCGGACCTCCACCTTCTGACTCAAGATTATTGTCTTATATTGGCAGAGTAGAGAAATATACCCGCCACAATATCAAAAATGGTTAAAGGTCACACACAGAATTGACATAAAAATAAAAATAAACTGAAAAAGTGTTGGCTTCTTCCTCCGCCTCTTCCACCTACACTGCCACGTCCACAACCTCCTCAACTTCCTACTCCACTTGGACCTCCCCCTTTTGGTTCAAGATTGCTATTTTTTTTTAAATGTATTTTATGTTATTTTAAGTCATTTCCCTGTTTGCAGGGCACTTGTACAGCTTGTATGCACACGTTGGAGCCTTTTGCAGTCCTTTCTATGACTTTTTAAAAGCCATTTTTGTGCCCCAAAGTTCGGTCTCCATTCACTTCTATGGGGTTCTTTGTTCGGGGTCCACGAATCGAACTTTGAAACAAAGTTTGGCTGAACCCTTCGAACCCGGACACCCATCTGTCCGCTTATTCCTACTAGTAAATACTCCTCTTCGTTTCTGGAAAAAATATATTAGTAAATTAGCATGTCTAACATCAGATTGCATTAGAAAGAATTAACTTTCTTATCCTTTTTTGTCAGAAAAGTTGACATATTTTCCCCAAAACCCCAAAGCTATGCAAATAGATTTTCTTGACAAGAAAAAGATAAAGTAATTCTTTCTGATGCCAGCTTTTTGACATACTAAATGTTTTCTCTTTCTCTGTCTTGTAGAATCGATCTGAACTGTTTTTTGTTTTTTTTATTCGGCAAACCTGAAATGAATCGAATCTAAAAATGTTAGCTCATCTCTAACACCTGAATAGGTCAACAGTCAATTAAACAAGTCTAACAGACATTGCAATAATCATTTACAAAAGAATAAAACAAAAATAAAATCCATATATCTCAGCATTTCATTTCTAAGATTCCTGGCCGTGCAGCCATCATTATCCTTCTCTTTTATCTCCACTGCACTTTTACTGTGTGAAAGGATATGTTTACCTGAGATTGAAGCTGCTGTCTTTTATAATACTTCCAGGATTGCTCGGATTTAGCTTTGATTTGTGTGAACCTGGTATGTTTGATATACTGCAACCACTTTGTCATTGACTCAATCCTTTGGACTTCACTACTTTGTTTCAGGCTCAGCCGGAACATCGGTTACTAATAATGTAATCAATGTAATAGCTACCTATTTCCTCTTTAGATATCTCTTTACACTGACAGCTGCTCTCAACAACAACACTGTAATAACCAAACACTTCTAAGTGCAGGTTTCTTTTATGGGATAATAATAAAAACTGTAAACTTAAAAAAGTGACAGTAATAACGACATTGTAAATAACATTCTAAAGTGACAGAATTAGGTGGCTCAGTAGCTAAGAGCATATTGTAACACAAGAACCCAGATGCGACCAAGCAGTAGTCTATCTAGTTGTTATAGCAAATGGGATTCTTTAAACCTATTTTGGGAAACCCATCATTAAAGCACATATTGAGTTCCATATAAACATAGCGTTTACACTTAACCCAAAAATATTTCCACTGATATACAAATATTACGTACATGATAAAGTGAGAGAGATATGCTTAAACTTTCAAGCTGCACTCCCATCTAATGATGGGGCCCTTCCAGACCTACCTGGGTGAAAGGTGGCCAGGACTACTGCTACACTGTTTCTGTGGTGCCCATACTCTAATTCCGACCACCTTTGGCTGCAGCATCCAGGGGATATGGGGTCCATCTGGACCCATTCTTGAGTCACATTTGGGATCTCAGAGGTCCGGCTTGCATCTGTCATTTATGACATTTCCTGTGGATTATGGCAAAAATGTTTGACATGAGACGAGCCCTTAAAAGGGTTGTTTCATTACAAAAATTTGTAATAGATACCTTGGTACAAGTGCTCGGCTACCTCGGGAACACATACATTTGATGTGTTACGGCCGCTCCATTACAAAAATAAAAGGGGGTGGAAATGGAGCACCAGTTTTTGTGATCGGCTGAGGTTGCAGGAGTCAGCAACACCCCCACCCCAAATCAGCAAACTATCCTTTGACTAAGGGATACCGGTTTGTAATTGGAAACCCCACATAAATACATACCTTTGTTGTGAAATATGAAGGGTGCATTAGATGAAGAACTAGAGAACTATTTTGAGTGGTAATTTTCCTTGGTTATATCAGCAACATTGGAGTATAAGGTAAACCAGTCAACAAAAATAATATAGATATTGCATATAAACGGCAGCAACATCTCGTCGGCACAGCTGTATGATTCCCACCGATCTGTTGGAGCGGTTCCCTGGTCTAGCAATGTTTGGTGGTGATTATCATATGCCGTTCATAATAACTTCCATGTTCATAGAAACAAAATAGCAGCACTCACCAATAATGAAACATCAGGCACTTTATTATTTCCATAAAAAATCCAGCCATATCATGTACAGCAGATGTGCAATGAGATGAAGGGCGTTTTGCACTCCTTGCACTTCATCGGACCTCTGGGGCAAACAAAGGGCCGTCGCCCAATTGTAAGCCTACATCATGTGTCTGCTTTTATATATTTTTTTAACAGATATGCTTATGTACTATAGTTGCTTACGTCATGTACATCTTCACTTTTTTTTTTTAACTCTCCTTACCTATTTTCATCAAGTAAAAACATTTCTCTGGTTTGTTTCCATCCTGTATGTAGCACTTTCTGTTGCTGTGTCCCACCAAATCCATGATGTACTTCTCTTTTCTTGCCCATAACTCCATCAATGCCCCTTAGAACGCCCAGTTTGTAGCTCCTCCGACCCAGCGGAGGAGCTACACTCCCCTATCACTGCCCCACCCATGGACAAAACATCACAGGAAATAAGAAGGAGCTGCATGGACATGGTCATGTGACAACATCTCAGACTGGAAGATAGGCGCAATAAGAGTAAAACAAATATATTACAAAATTGGCGCTACCTTCATAAATGAGCATTGTAAAGGATAGTGATACAAACCAGAAAACCCTTTTAATGCCAACAGAGAAAATGCAGATATGCCCTAAAAAATTTAAAACACTATATTTTGAAAAAACTTCAATAACCTGGTCATAGCAGGGTTAAGACCATTTAGAAATAAATAAGTTTATGCACAGAAGATATTACATAAAATAATCAAATCTGTATTAATTACAATACAATATCAGTGCTCTGAGTGCTTATTAAGCTACATGTAAGCCCCTTTTATGGAATAATGGACAACGATGATTTTTGGTTCCAGAATGCCCTATACTTTGGACTCGGGAATGTCTGCATGATTACACTTAAAAGTCTCAGTAGTGGCTGCGCTCCTAATGAGGCAATGCAAAATCATTAAAAAGTAATTGTGTGCAAGTTTTACAGATAAGGCTTCATACTGGGACAAAGCTATTCTGGCAGCATGCAATATTTCTTCAGCAGGGCTGCACTCCTCCTCTGATGCCTAATGAGGCATAGATGTTTAATCTGGGACTTTTTATTGTAGGCAGAAAAAAAATTCACAATAGATTTTGTCATGAAAATGTGAACATCTCTCCCAGAAACTCAAGTGAGCTGTAATCATTTCAAGAATAGGCGAGATCTTAATAGAGCTCTTTATTACCTTCATGGATAAAACACATTGGCAGGAATCATTGAAGTCCTTTGGCATTTGTAAAGTAAAGTGATAGCGATGTGGAAGAGATTAAAACCACAGCATTTCTAAATTGGCAGAGCCTACATGGACATTACATAAAACCCATTCATGCACGACATGTGGCCGAGCTTATTGCTACGGCTTATTCTATAGATTGTGGTTCGTCTGAAACCTGATAGTTATTGAAAGCTGTATATGTAAGCTGTGTATCGGGGGTGGGCCATGTAGCGAAGTCACGAACAAGGAAAGCAGCCCCAATACCCGCTTTTACCACAACAGTATTTTACAAATGCTGGGAACACAGTATAAATTTACATACATCCAGCCCAAAGGCTGAGACCCTTGTGCCACTCAGCGTGGCGCTCTCTGATGGATTTCGGAGAAAAGTGTGGTAATTTACCTACTGGCGGGCACAACTAAACAGCCACGCCTAACCTGTTATTACCCTAAAAATCATGAACAATTGTTTGGGTGTGTGGTACAGGCTAGCCTGCAGTGCAGCATAACGGCTTACAATCCTACAGTGCTCTACAGTATTCCCCCTCCCATAACTGGTCTTGTACCACGTGCCAGCGTATTACTTCTGAGCAAAACGTCAGCCTGGCTTGAGTTTGCGGGACAGTATATCAGCTCTCCGGTGTGAAATGTTACTTTAAATTGTAGAGTCCTTGCAGCAACAGCCAGCAACACTTGTGGCCTGACACAAACAGAAACCCTATCTAACTTACTACAGGCCTGGCCTCAGTCTCTAGGATTCTAGGCGCCAACACTGTAATCAGGTGCGTGCACGATCTTACCGACCAGGGTCTGCTCTGCATCCGCTGGTGACTGTGAACAAAACAAATGCCTCGCCAACAAATATGCGGTACCGCAGTGTATGTTGCTTTGCTCCTCAGCTCTAATCAGCGTCCCTTGAAGCAATCCTCATTCCTCTGGACAGGATCAGGGTCTTGGACACAATCACCTTCATTTAGCTGAAGCTCTGGTCACTGAGGGCTGCTTCCACACCTGGATGTCGACAGATCCCTCTGCTCACACAGTTCCTCAGCCTCAGCTTTCTCTGATATGGCTGTTTCCTTTCTCCCACAGGCTTTTTAACTCCACCTGTCATGAATATGAAAAATATGCAGCCTGTAGCTGTGTTTATCATGCTGTAGTATAGAAGGCTTTGTGAGCCACAGACAATAATATATACATGTGTCCACCCTTGGACTGCCTTAGCTCTAATTTTGTTAAAGGATAACTGTCACACTTAGACCCTAATTTCAATTTTCATATATGTAGTTACTAATAACATGATATTCCAGAATCAGTTACTTTTAGACTGACTTACCCCATATTTAATAAGATTCAGCCCTTAGCAACCAGTCTGCATAAAACTGCAATTTCACCATTCAGTTAAGATGGCCGCCACTGCCCTCACCCTGAGGCTAATCCCCCTGCATTCACTAGCCAGTAACAATAGCCCCCCAAAAGTGTCAGCAACCAGAGCCCTCCCCTTAAAGGGTTAATCTCCTGCAGCACAAAGGGGTCCTCTTACCACATGTTGCTTTCATTTATACACTGAGCAGATGGCAGATCTCCCTTCCCTGGTCTGCGCTGGTTCAACTCTGCCTTCTCCAGCTCTGCTGAGTGAGGGAGCGTCTGCCAAGCGCAGGGACAGGGAGAAGTGCACACAGCCCAGGCACTGTTATCAGCTGCTGGGGAGGACCTGGCTTTAATCATTTACTTACAGTCCCTGGCTGTCAATAATCTGACCTTGCACGCAGCCTGCTTCTGCGTCCTCCGTCCTTTAACACATAGGACCCTGCATAGCAACCTGATTTTAAGCACAGGTAAGAGTAGGCAGTACAGGGAACTAAACTGTGGAATTAAGGGGTAATTGAATACACAGTGAAAAGTGTAAATAGGGCCACCAAGGAGATATTAATCACCACAATCCAATACTCCAAAAAATATATATGACAGTTATACTTTAAGGACTACCAATATCTAATAAAACAAATTCAACACAATATGGTGACATGACATGCTAGCAAAACCCTCAACAGATACTAATCAAGAAAATATTTGCTTTTCGTCCAAATATATAAGGATTTCTGGTATGCAGTCTACTTGTTGTTCTGGATGGCAACAATTTTTTCATGGTAGCAAATTGCATTGAGTATTTGAATAACTTCATTAATATGTGAAAGGTTGATGGACTTCCAATAGCAAGTAATCAGGGGTGCACCACCAATGAGGCAAGATTAGGTGATTGCCTCAGGCAGCACCAGGTATGGGCAAGATGGGAGCAGCAGAAGGGGGATTATCTGTTTATGCAGTATAATATTGGGAAGCACAGTGGGCACAGCATGTGGCGCTGTATTACCCTTTATGTTTTGTAGTGCTTTATGTAATCTTTTCCAAGTATGTCTGTAACAGTAGTGCTGGAGGAAAAAAGTTAGGTTGAGATATTAGCATTGGGAGGTTGGGGCGCCATTTCCGTTTTCGCCTCAGGCAGCAGGAGGGCTAGGTGCACCCTTGCGAGTAATTTCCAACTTGGTTGCCTTGAACACAATGATGTCCGGGGTCAGTTACATGTGAGTTAAAGGGAAGCAAATGTTCTGAACTTACTTGGTAATCTTTGCAGCACGTGGTCAGCAATGACTCAATTGCCAGGAGGGACTCCAAAGATATTCAGGGTATGCATGGTTCCCTGGTCTCCCCATGCACAGTAATAAGGAGAAATCTGTCAATTAGAAAATGGAGGGCAGGGGGAGAGTACAAATCTCAGAAAAGGCAGCACAATAAAACTGACAAGTTCCTTTTAAGGAGGAACTTTAATTGGTGGCCACATCCTTGGTTCACCTCCCCCGACTTAGCCCCCCGCCCCCTGTGATTGAACCCCCTCAGATGCAATGTTCATCGTTGAGATGACCATTGAGGGTTGCCAGGGGTTAATCTGTTAAAAAAAAAAAATGCTCACCTTATTCATTTGATCATGAAGAACCCACTGTGGCCATCTTGCATGAAGATCCAACGTGAAATATCTCATCATCACTCTGGTTGGCTTGGTGACATGATACATTACCGCGCCCAAGATTTCGTGCAGGATCTTTGGAAAATGAATTTGTTACCACGAAGCACGAGGAACTTCGGCTTCACGACAAATCTAATTTTTACTGAAGCGTGAACTTCGATTCGCTCAACACTAGTAAAAACAAATGTAAAAAATAATGCTAAACGAAAAGCTTAAGGTACAGTATGTGCCACAGAATCTAACACAGTAATCATTCCCTTCAGATGTTGAATGCTTCCTATTCATATACAACAGATAGAGACCTGAAGCCAACTATAAACTGTAAGAAAGCTTGTTCAGATTTCAATTTGTTGCTTTACCCAAGAGAATGTAAAGATCTGTTTTGAAAATACATAAGGAAGTGACCTCTGCTGATGCTCTTGCTATTAAAAAGGAGTTTTCTGTAGCTAGCTGTGCAAACAGAAGTACAAACTCAGCATATTGTATCGGAAAACATAAAACTTTGTACACATAGAAAGCGGCAACAAAAAAAATCTTCATACAATAAATTTGTAAATTAAAAGCTTCTTTCCCATCCATATGCAAAATTAATTCCAAAAACAGTTGTTATGGGACGCCCTTTGTATGAATTTTGACAGTTTTTTTATGTGTTTTTATCCTTTCAGGTGATTTATGGAGCCAATAATGTTGGTGTAATATTTATATGTTTAATATATAAATTGTACGTAAAGAGTATGTAAAGTTTCTGCACACATTTATGTATTTACATGCCTTCATTAATTGCTAAGAACCTTTTGAAAGTGGAACTTTCATAACGGGTCATGCGCATAATAGGTCAGTACACACCAAATGAATATGACTCCAGACAATGCCAGTGTATCCCATGCTTTATTAGGATCCCACCACGGATATACTATGCCTCAGTAAAAAAACTCCATTTGGTTCCTATCTACTTTGGTGTGTGTGTGTTTGTTTCTACAGTTTACTGTTACAACTTGGCTTCCACTATACTATACTTACTATACTTCTTACTATATTCTTATTTTTGCTATCTGCTCTGTGCAAACACCAAAATTGTGCCAGCTTCAATGGTTGCTCTATAATGCTGTGATTTCCACCTTCTACCTTGGTACCATGTAATTGAAATGCTTGCATGTCTTCATGCTAACTGTTGTAGACCACTCCAGCAGTAGTGACTCGTGAATCCTCTATGAGAAGGCCCATGCTTCTTTGGTTAAGGCCTCATGCACACGACCGTTTTTTTTTAAGGTCCGCAAAAACGGGGTCCGTAGGTCCGTGATCCGTGACAGTTTTTTCTTCCGTGGGTCTTCCTTGTTTTTTGGAGGATCCACGGACATGAAAAATGAAAAAAAAAATCTAAGTCAAGTTTGCCATTGAAATGATAGGAAAAAACGGACACGGATCACGGACACGGATGACAATCTTGTGTGCATCCGTGATTTTTCACGGACCCATTGACTTGAATGGGTCAGTGAACCGTTGGCCGTGAAAAAAATAGGACAGGTCGTATTTTTTTCACGGCCAGGAAACACGGATCACGGATGCGGCTGCCAAATGGTGCATTTTACGATTTTTCCACGGACCCATTGAAAGTCAATGGGTTCGTGAAAAAAACGGAAAACGGCACAACGGCCACGAATGCACACAACGGTCGTGTGCATGAGGCCTAAGGCCTCATGCACACGACCGTTGTTTCATTCCGTGTCCATTGTTCAGTTTTTCGTGATTTTCTGCGGACCCATTGACTTTCAATGGGTCCGTTGAAAACTCGGCTAATGCACCGTTTGTCATCCGCTTCCGTGATCCGTGGTTTCAGTCCGTCAAAAAAAATAACCTGTCCTATTTTTTTCACGGGAAACGGTTCGTGGACCCATTCAAGTCAATGAGTCCGTAAAAAAAATGCGGAGGCACACAAGATTGTCATCCG
Organism: Bufo gargarizans; assembly: GCF_014858855.1. Lineage (NCBI taxonomy): Eukaryota > Metazoa > Chordata > Amphibia > Anura > Bufonidae > Bufo > Bufo gargarizans. Next base: position 607,281,779 of record NC_058082.1, read on the forward strand.
CGTCCGCGCGTCCGCATCAGTTTTTTTCCTATCATTTGCATGGCAAACTTGACTTTTTTTTACTTTCCTTCATGTCTGGAGATCCTTCAAAAATAAAGGAAGACACACGGAAACAAAAACGGACACGGATCACGGAACAACGGAACCCCTTTTTGCGGACCACAAAAAAATACTGTCGTGTGCATGAGGCCTAAGTGTGAAAAACTATTAATCCCTTAGACTGCATGTCTGGTTAAGCTCTAGGCAGCCCTAGAAGACCCACATCTCCAGTTGACCATTGGTACAAGGACAAATCAAAACGCTGGAGGTCTTTTAGCCTGCTCACAGACTTATTCGATTTTCTGACAATGTTGCTCTACTGTATGGGTTGGTAAAAGATTTTAGGAGACTGATTACAATACCATACAGAATGCACAATACCAAATGGTATCTGTATTGAAGCATATTTATAAAAACTTAAGACAAACTGGAGATGCTAAGAGACAGTGCCCAATTTTATGTGTACTCTTGGTCTTGTTTGGAATTGGTACACCTGAATCCAGAGATTAAATTATTGTGATTTCCTGTACTGAGTCCCTGTTATCACTGCAGCAATTCATGGCCTCTAAATCATCTTCATATTGGGGTTTCCTTTTGTTGGATCTTCTGGTATATTATTGCGTCAGAACCTGAGCTGATGGAGGCTCTTTTGGAGATTCTGTTGGAGCATGGGAATCTGCCTACTGTTCACTGGCCAGCCTACATTGCTAAACCGTCGTTTTGCCAGTATACCGGTGGCTGATATGCTGCAGATTTTTTTGCAGCAGAATTTCATGCAGAAAAACAGCAGATGCAATTTTATAAAATCTCATCCAAACAATGCCGAATTTTTCAGGAAAGGGATCCACACATGACGTGTCATCCCCTGTGAATATTAAATAAGCAGGATGTCAAATTATGCAGTATATTTGTGGATTTCATCCTTTGCAGTCCAGAGGGTTAAAATTTGTAACAAATTTGCGGCCAATCGACAGCAAAATGCAAATGTTACTCATGTTACAGATTTTCCATAACAAAATACCCCAAAGAAAACCACAGCAAAATCATCTGCCTTAGGCTACTTTCACACTAGCGGTAGGATGGATCTGACAGGCTGTTCACCCTGTCGGATCCGTCCTGCCGCTATTTCGCCGTGCCGCCGGCCCGCTGCTTCGTCCCCATTGACTATAATGGGGACGGGGGTGGAGCTCCAGCGCAGCACGGCAGTGCGCGGTGAGAGGCCGCTGGACTAAAAAGTCGGACATGCAGTACTTTTAGTCCGGCGGCCTTTCGCCGTGCACTGCCGTGCTGTGCCGGAGCTCCGCCCCGTCCCAATTATAGTCAATGGGGACGGAGCGGCGGCATGGCGAAATAGCGACAGGACGGGTCCGACAGGGTGAACAGCCTGTCAGATCCATCCTGCCGCAAGTGTGAAAGTAGCCTTAACATCTGAGATACAAGGCCTTTAAGGCATTAAGTACAATCCTGTTTTAAAAATGACTTTTTATTGCACTATTAATGTTACTATAAAATTTTTCTTTATCTTTGTAGCACACAGTTAACATTCACCCCTAGTGCGTAGGTGTAAATGACCCCCTCTGGTATCTCACGTCCCTAAAGAGACGACTGCTATATAAAGAATATGCAGCTTATGCTTAATGACAAAGATTTTATTAGCTATAATAAGACTAAGTGCTAAGAAATAGGGCATTAACAGGTCACCCACAGCTTAACAGGTTAATCCCCTCTATAAAGCATTAACGCATAGATACGGTCGCTTCTTCCTGTATAATTGCTATTTGAAATTAAACTTTCAGACTCACTATGGCTTCAGTCTTGGTAAGCTGTGAATTTTCATTCCTTCAGGCCCTTGGATGTGAAGAACATTCCACTAATTTTATGAAATCCAAATGCATTCCAATGTGTCATGCTTCTACGCTTGTTTGCCCTGCTAAAATCTGCAGCTAATTTGTCATATTTAGCGATATATAAAGATTTTGTAAGAATGCTCGTCTCATAAATACAGAACAAGCCTCTCGCCCGCATCGGCCTGCTATTAGCATGGCAGCCACAATTCAACTTTGCATATTGTGCCTATGTATTTGAAACATAGTTATCTTAAATGATCCTCCAACTCCGTATTTGTCTGCGGTGTATTTCGATGTAGAATATGCCGATTTAATGTATAAAATGGAACTCATAAATATTCAGCGAATGTCGGCTCATATAAAGCTTTACAAATTCCATTCTTATAGATTCCCCAGGGATTGAGATTATAGAATAACTCATCCATATGAAAATGTGATTGCACTATGTAAAATTTGATCATTCCATGTATGCAATCTAGCCTCATGCATATGAAGACTTGTACAGTATTTCCCATTTCATCTATCCTAGCTGAAGGGTTCATCAAAACTAGTGATATTGCTGTAGCCTTGCAGGGGTCAAATTATATTTTTCCAATTCCAAGTGATCGACCTTGCACGAACGATGCTTGATGGCTGAAAGGGCTGCCTTTGTCGTATTCAAATAAAATCTGTATTAAACTGTATTAAAACTGGGGAGGTTACAACTGAAGGACAATTTATTATAAGCACAGAAAATGAAAGCGGAGATTTATCAAATAATAACATAGAAACTGCACTTGCACACTGAGATTTCCTGTAGTGAAAATGAGCATGATTGAGAATACAGACGAGATACAAGGAAGCTAGACTATGGACATTACCGGTATTGTCTGCTGAAGATTGTATGCTAAAGGGTGGGATTTTATTCTCTACATCCAAAATAGTGGACTGGATTGTCTCAAGCATGGATTTATGCTTAAATCATAATATTCATATCCTGCCAGAAACCCTTTAGGACACTTAAAGGGGAACTCTACATAAAGGCATCAGTTTTGGGTAGAATGTTCAGTGTTTATTTCAATACCCTATTCTAACATACTGCCATACAGATAATAAAGGTGTCTTCTGTTTCATGGCACAGGCAGTGGTGAGAGGGAATGGTGGAATACTTTTTGCTGTTACCAATGAAGAACCAAAGAGAACTATGTGGCTCTTACAATCAATAGGAATGTTCCTGCTGTTTTGTCTTCTCCTGTCTATTAGTTTGTTTGGAACAGTTGCTATGACCAATTAGTGTGGGTCAGCTTAGGCTGAGTTCACATCACCGTTTAGCTTTCCGTTATTCTGATCCGTCAGAAGAAGAGAGAGAGAAAAAAAAACAGGATCCTGTAAAAAAAAAAAAAAGATCCTTTTGCATCGGTTAGGCTACTTTCACACTAGTTCAGCAAAAACGCTTCTGTTACTGATAATATAACCATCAGCATCCGTTATGAACAGATCCAGTTGTATTATCTTTAACATAGCCAAGTCAGATCCGTCATGAACTCCATTGAAAGTCAATAGGGGACGGATCTGTTTTAATTTGTCAGAGAAAACGGATCCGTCCCCATTGACTTGCATTGTGGGTCATGATGGATCTGTCTTGCTCCACATCCCAGGACAGAAAGAAAACCGCATCATGCTGTGGTTTGCTCTCCGGTATGAGAATGGAAGGGAATGCATTTTGGAGCATTCCGTTCTGTTCAGTTGATAATGAATGGGGACAAAATAGAAGCTTTTTTTCCGGTATTGAGACCCTATGACGGATCTCAATACTAGAAAATATTAACACTAGTGTGAAAGTAGCCTTATGCATAGGATTGCATAGGATCCATTTTTTTACAGGATCCAGTGAAAAAAACTGATCCTGTTGCATCAGTTGTCATCCGTTTGAGCCATTTCCATCTGAAATCCATTATTTTTAGATGGAAACAAAAGTACTGCATGCAGGACTTTTTTTCCCATCTAAAAAATTTATCTCAGATGGAAATGGCTCAAACAGTTGACAACTGATACAACAGGATCCGTTTTTTTACTGGATCCTGTAAAAAAATGGATACTATGCATAACTGATTGAACAGGATCTGTTTTTTTTAACAGGATCCTGTTTTTTTTTCTTTTTTTTCTTAGTTTCTTCTTCCGATGAATCTGAAGAACGGAAAGCAAACGGTGATGTGAACTCAGCCTTATCTGTCTGTTGCAGCTTTTAGATCCTTTGGAGAAGTTTCTGAATCATTTTCCATTCCATCCTTTAAATGTTTTCTGGCTTCTGAAGTGAGTTGCTGGTTATAGCATAAGCTCAGTGCATTTGAATCCAGTAAGCCTTGTATATTTTTAGTATCTTGTTCCTTGGTAGTTTACTTCTTGGCTGGAGTTTTCCCTTATTTTGAATTTGAATTTGATAGTTGAGCTCTGCTCAGTTTGGTTTTCTTGTCTCGGGTTGCCAGTGGCCTCCTGTTGTTCATGTTAGGCAAAATAATAACATTTGCAAAGACAGGTGCATTCTGCGGTCTTACTAAACCCTCATTCTGATGTTAAAATTGAGAGATTAGCCAACATATCCTACTGTGGAGGACATGTCTGAGTCTGAGCCTAAGCACCGCGCCAAGGTTTCTCAAGTAGCTTGGGACCTAACACTCACCTCCCTGTGCCATATGGGCAACACAAGGAGCCAGTGGGTGAATTCCAGGAGCATAAAGTCCGAATGAGTCAGACCTCACACTACTGTAATTCACCCACTGGCTCCTGGGGTCCCGAGCTACTTGAGAAACCTTGGCACGGTGCTCGGGCTTAGACATGTCCTCCACAGTAGGATATGTTGGCTAATCAATCAATTTTAACATCAGAATGAGGGTTTAGTAAGACCGCAGAGTGCACCTGTCTTTGCAAATATTATTATATTGTTATATTGGTTATCACATCCACATAATTGCTATCACGTGTAGGATGTCTATTGTGGAAATTGTGGTCCGCTTCGGGCATCATCCACTATATGCATTTTTGCTGGGGATCGCCATTAGCAATGGGCTACAAGTGCAGGATTTTCTCCCCAGTATAAACATGCACAACTGCATACGGGTTTGAGCACTTCCTGCCTGTTTAACACCACACCGTTTTTTCGGTTGGTTTGTTCATGTTAGGCCTCATGTACACAACCGAGCTTCAATATGGCCTTGGACCTGCTATGGTCCTGTGCATGAGGCTTTAGGGTCAGTATTACAGATTAGGGTTTCCAATAGAGATATCTTTAGGGACAGTGAAGGTCAGTTTGGTTGATGTTAGGGCCAGTAGGGGTCTGTTGTCTATCCATCTATGGAGAATAAACCATTACTATCACCATATATTTTCTGTTATCAATTGGTCATTTCCAGTGCTTTTGCATTCTTGTTACCTGCTAGTGTTGATACTTGTTTTCTATTAAAGTTCATGGATCATGGTAATGTCTGGCTGTTAAAAAATTTGACTATCCTGTAAGTTATGGGGATACCTGAGTACAGGGAGACACTCTTAGTACCTGGGAGTGATTACTACAGTCAGGTTGAGTACAGTTCTGATATCTAGTGTCCAGCCAGAGTTGTTTTAGCAGTGCAGCATAGGAGACTCCTACAGACATTTTTAGACCCGTTTATTAAGGTGTAGTCACTAGTTTAAAATCTCCCCCCCCCATATTTTTTTTACGCTCTTTACTGCAATGACATTCATAGCAAATAATGTCTAAATTGCACTGACATATATAGCTATGGGTAAACACATGTATGACAATATAAACAAACAGTATGTTTAAACCCTTCAGTACTGTGGTAATAACTTTGGAATGCTTTTACTTATCCAAGCGATTCTGAGATTGTTTTCTCGTGACACATTGTACTTCATGTTAGTGGTAAATTTCAGTCAATATTTTTCATTTTTATTTAAAAATAATACAAAATTTACAAAACAATTGGAAAAATTCGCAACATTACTAATTTCAATTTCTCTGCTTTTAAAACAGATATTGATACTATAATAGTATATATATATATATATATATATATATATACATATATATATATATATATATATAATAGTATATATATAATAGTTCTTACTTTACATTTCCCATATGTCTACTTTATGTTTGGATCATTTTGTGAATGACATTAAATTTTTGGGGACGTTAGAATGCTTAGAAGTTTAGAAATCTTGAAATATTTCAGAAAATTTTCAAAACCCACTTTTTAAAGGACCAGTTTAGGTCTGAAGTCACTTTGTGAGGCTTACATAATAAAAAAAACACCCCTCAAGGTATTCAAAACTGTTTCACAAACTTTGTTAACCCTTTAGTTGTTCCATAAGAATTAAAGGAATATGTAGATGAAATTTCAGAATTACATTTTTTGGGCAGATTTTCCATTTTAATTATTTTTTTACAGTAACCAAGCAAGGGTTAACAGCAAAACAAAACTCAATATTTATTACCATGATTCTGTAGTTTACGGGCACACAGCAGGGAGCAGAAGGAAAGGAACACCATATGGTTCTTGGAGGGCAGAATTCACTGTGATAATTTTAAGTTGCCATGTCACATTTTAAAATGAATAGAAAGCAGGACCGCAGGTTGGCGCAATGATACCTTACCAGGACACTTGAATGGAAAATAAAGGATTTTCTTTATTGAGTTTTCTTTTATGCCAATTTTTTAAACAACGCGTTTTGGGGGTCTAGAGCCCCCCTTCATCACGTTAAAATGGCTTAATAAAACACAAAACATGTACATCAGGTATTTAAACCCTAAAAAGGAGCATCACTGGACAGCCCAGTGGGAGTGCCTACTCCATATGGTGAGCCTCCCCTTTTTATTTTTCTACAATTGTTCCACAAACTGTGAACCTACTACCCTATAGTGCGCTCTCTATTTTTGCTTTCTTAGCAAAATTCGTCCGATCACTGATGTCACATTTAAAGACCCCCTGATGCACCCCTAGAGTAGAAACTCCAAAAAAGTTATCCCATTTTGGAAAATACACCTCACACGGTATTCAAAACTGATTTTACAAACGTTGGTAACCCTTTGAGTGTTCCACAATAATCAAAGCAAAATGTAGATGAAATTTCAGAATTTAACTTTTTGGGCAGATTTTCCATTTTAATCCAATTTTTCCAGTAACAAAGCAAGGGTTAACAGCCAAACAAAACTCAATATTTATTACCCTGATTCAGTAGTTTACAGAAACAGCCCATATGTGGTCGTAAACTGCTGAACGGGCACACAGCTGTGCGCAGAAGGAAAGGAATGCCATACATTTTTTGGAGGGCAGTTTTCACTGGGATAATTTTAAGCTGCCGTGTCACATTTAAAGACTCCCTGATGCACCCCTAGAGTAGAAACTCCAAAAAAATTACCCCATTTTGGAAACCATGGGATAAGGTGGTAGTTTTGTTGGTACTATTTTAGGGTACATATGATTTTTGGTTTTTATTTTTGTTATTTACAATTTTCATCTGACAGGTTAGATCATGTGGTATTTTTAAAGAGCAGGTTGTTACAGACAGTTTTTAATTTATTTAAGTTTTACACAAATAATTGTTTTTAATTTATTTAAGTTTTACACAATAACAGCATTTTTTAAACAAACAAAATCATGTTTTATTGTCTCCATATACTGATAGCCATATTTTTGTTTTATTTTTTGGGTGCGATTGTCTTAAGTAGGGTCTGATTTTTTGCGGGATGGGATTACAGTTTGATTGGTATAATTTTGAGATGCATATGACTTTTTGATCGCTTGCTATTACACTTTTTGTGATGTAAGGTGACAAATAAATTGCTTTTTTGACACCGTATTTAATTTTTCTTTACGGTGTTCAGCTGAGGGGTGAGGTCATGTTAAATTTTTATAGAGCAGGTCGTTATGCACATGTCAAATAGACATGTCCTTGCGGTTCGCCAGGCGGTAGTTTCGCGGCAAACTTTGCTGGTTCGCGGTTTGCCGAACATGTGAACATATGGTGATATCCGCCAGCGCCATATTCTTTTGCATTGTGCCGAACTTTGACCCATGACACATCCATCAGGTGGGACAGGACAGCCAATTGAGACGTTTCAGCAAATGGACACCCCCCTAACCTATAAATAAACCCGATCTGGCAGCCATTTTACATTCAGTCTTTTGCCAGTGTAGGGAGAGGTTGCTGTGTGGAGAAGGGACAGACTGTTAGAGAGTATAGAGACACCAAACACTAGCCAATAGGGCTGCAAAAGTCCTTTTAAGGACTGGTATAGGTGGGCTATCGATAGGTGTGACATACTGAGGGTTGTAATATACTTATATTTTTTAACATAGAAAGTATATTATAATACAATTATACTGTGCAGCAGTTGTGTGCGATTCTGCAGCTATACAGAGGGACAAACGCTATTGAAACAACTAATTGCAACTGGTGTGATATACCAGTTGCCCCCCAAAAAACTGATTGAGCCAGGGGTGTGATATACCTATAATATACTTCCTATATAGTGCATTTGTATTGTGCAGCATTTGTGTGCAGTTCTGCTGAGATACCGCAGCTATACAGAGGGACAAACACTATTGGAATAACTAATGTGTGATATACCAATTAAAAAACTAGGTGTGATATACCAATTGCCCCAATATAAACTGTTCAAGAGGTTTGATATACCTGCTTTTAGCAAATACTCATTAAGGGGTTCTATATACCTGCTTCCTCAAATACTGCTCTTCTTTAGGGACTTTGTCACAGGGTCATTTTGAAAATGACAGGCAGAGGAAGAGGCAGGCCATTCCGCAGAGGTGGTAGGGGTCGGGGAGGTGCACCAGGACAAGGCCTAAGTGGGAAGTTGGAGAAGGTGCATGTGATTACGTCAAAGGACGCACCAGAGTTGGTTGAGTGGCTCACTCAGCCTTCGGCTTCTGCACCCTCCTCATCCTCTGTATCAGCACCCTCCTCACTCTGCTGTGTGCACCCCCAAAGACACCACCACCACTACCACCACCATAGCCCCTCCACTCAAGTCAAAGGAATTATTTTCCCATCCATTCCCAGAGCTTACAAATGCACAGCAATTCTTTGCATCGGATCAGGAAGAGGAGGTAGCAACGGCTGCCACCCAGTGGTCTGACGACAGTACCCAGATCAGCCCAAGGAGGTTGGTCCCCACTGTTACTGCCTACTCCGAGATGTCAGTGGTGGTGAAGGTGAGGATGATGACGTGTCAATGGACGTCACATGGGTGCCCACAAGAGAGGAATAGGAGGGGAGATCAGAGGGAAAAACAAAGCAGCAGATAGGGAGGAGAAGGAGGAAAAGCAGGCAGAACTTACAGCGCAGAGAAGGCAAAAAGCAGACTGCAAATGTATCTGGGGCGAGCCATCCACCATGCACAGTCACATTTGGCGCTCTCAGGATGCAGCACATGGCTCCGCAGTGTGAGCCTATTTTAAGGTGTCCGCTGCTTACAATCTCGTTGCCATCTGCAGCCTGTCAACACATAAGTCGCAGTTAACCCAACACTAACCTAGGGACGACCGCCTTAAGAAAGCACCTGGCCTCCCATCACCGAGCCCAGTGGGAGCAACACAGTCAGAACCCACAAAGCCACACTCCTGGGGCTCCAGGTCCTGGCTCTTCTTCTCCTCTCTCCTCCTATTTGTCCTCCACTCCACCTTCCACCGAGTCGTCGTCACGTTTAATGATGAGCGGCAGGGGCAATATTCAAATTTGTGATATTTCGCAAATATTTGGGTGAATATTCGCCATATATTGGCAAATTCGCGAATTCGTTATCTCCAGTCATTATTTTCTTGATTGCATAAATCGGCAATTGAAAAATTTGTGATAAAAATTTGCATTACGAAAAATAGCAATCAACACTAAAGTCAAAGATATCGCAGCCTTCTCATTGGTCCACAAGCTAGAAGCAGGGAGGGATCATGTGTACTGATTTAAAAAAAAATCTGGAATATTCAAAATTAAGAATATATGTCACTAAATCCTAAATATTCGCAAATTTTCAAAGTTCCGATATTCGCGATAAAAATTTGCACACTAGTCGCAATCATCTGGAAAAAGGCAGGCTTCCGTGGCCCAAACTTACGAATGTAAAAAGTTGATGACGCCAGATGACCCTCTCGCACAACGCATAACCGCCGGCTGTTCGGAACTGCTAGCCCGCCAACTACTGCCATATAAACTGGTGGATTCAGAGGCCTTTAAAACATTTGTGGCTATTGGAACACTGCAATGGAAGGTCCCTGAAATGAAATATTTCTCCCAGAAGGGCATCCCAAAGCTATATGGCCATGTTCAGCGGCAAGTGAATGTATCTCTGGCACACAGTGTCAGTGCCAAGATACATTTGACCACAGACACATGGTCTAGCAAACACAGGCAGGAAAGGTACATAACTTTTACTGCCCACTGGGTGAACCTTCTGACGGCTGTCAAGCATGCAACCCGTTGCACCCGTGTTTATTTGGTGTTACAGCCAGGGATTGCATGCAGGCATGCCTCTTCTTCTCCTCCTCCTACTCCATCCTCCGTCTCCTCCTCGGCTGACTTCTTCTTTTCCAATGCTACAGCCTCTTCTGCCTCACCCCCCAGCTCCCCAGAACCTATTTGAAGTGCCAGGTGAGATGTTGCCATGTTGTGCTGCGGCTGTTGTGCCTGGAAGCCAAGAGCCACACCGGTCCTACATTTCTTTCATCTCTGTGGTCATAAACCGATCAGTGGCTAACCCTGCTCAATTTGACAGTTGGTAAAGTGGTGTGCGACAATGGTGCCAATCTGCTGAGCACGCTGAAACAAGGCAAAATGACACAAGTGCCGTGCATGGCACACGTCCTGCACTTAGTCCAGGGTCCAGGATGTATTGCTGCAGGCCAGGAAAATCTCTGGACATTTTAGAAGATCTTACACGGCCATGGCTCGCCTTGCTGATGTTCAGCGGTGACACCATTTGCCCGTCAGACGTCTGATTTGTGACTGCCCGACGCACTGGACCTCCACCCTATATATGCTTGATAGGCTGCTCTGGAAAAAATGTGCCGTTAACGACTACCTGCACGAACTCTGCAGCAGGACAGGTTCTGGGGAGCTTGTTTTTTTTTCACCTCACCAGTGGCTGCTCATGTGCAACACATGCAGACTTCTGCGGCCATTTGATTAGATCACTAAACTGGTCAGTCGCAGCCAGGGCACCATAAGTGACATCGTACCTTACGCCTTCTTTCTGGAGCGTGCATTGCATCGTGTCATTGATCAAGCCGTCGAGGAGCGGGAGCAGGAAGATGAGGAAGTCGCAATGCTGAATAAATTCCCCGCGGGGCTACTCCATCCGAGACAAGTCAGCAGGAGTCTGAAGAGAAGTCAGTGGAGGATGGTGCCTGGGGGGAGGAGGAGCAAGAAGAGCAGGCTTTAAACTTTTCTTGGATCCCTGGTGTTGTTCGTGGATGGGGGGAGACTGAGGACGACATTCTCCTGGGCGATGAGCATGAGCCAGGCCGCTCCACAGCATCCAATTTAATGCAAATAGGGGCCTTCATGATCTAGTGTTTGAAGAAGGACCCCGTATAAAAAGCATAAAGGGCAAGGACCAGTACTGGGTGGCAGCGCACTTAGACCCCCGGTACAAACACAAAATGGGGACATGTTACTAGCATCACAAAGGGCTGTCAGAAGCTAGCATTTCCAAGCCTTTCTTCGAGAGATGCTGCATTCTGCTGTTGCGGGCGCTGGCAGAGAAATTTCCACCCACAGAGAAACAGTTGTGAGTACCAATCCTACAGCGCATGCAAGAAGAGGGTGATTTGAAGATGTGTTGGTCACTTCGGATATGAGATCTTTCTTGCAACCAACCCATCGACAGCCGCCCTCCAGATCCAGCCTCAGGTAATGCCTAGACCGACAGGTGTCCGACTACATCGGGTTAACGGCCAATGTGGACGCTCTGAGAAGCGAGGAACCCCTGGACTACTGGGTGTGCAGGCTTGACCTGTGGCCAAAGCTGGCACAATTTGCCATGGAACTCTTGGCTTGCCCCTTGTCGAGTGTCCTGTCCTAAAGAATGTTCAGCGCAGCAGGGGGGGGATCGTGAACGATAAACACACTCGCCTAGCTCAAAACAATATGGACTACCTAACATTTCTAAAAATGAATGAGGCATGTATCACGGAGGAATTGAACACCTGTGATGACCACGTTTAATTGAATTTCCTCATGCCAGCCCACATATATCCGCCATCACCCAGAACAAAGATTGTTCCCTGTCTTATGTAAATACAGCTGCATAAAAGGCCTTTTCTGTCCGGTGAATGCCTAATGTTTGGGACCTTGGAGGAGTTCAACACCTGTGACGACCACGTGTTATCGAATTTCAACTATTATCATTTGGGGTTTTTTCAAGACGGGGATTTTGTTAGCCATGTTTTTAATCCAATTTTATATTTTTTGTGCTTTTAAACATATGTATTTGACATCTATTTGTACTGGCATGCAATAAAATTGATATCCAATGACTGTCTAATATACCTCCAGCCACATAATCACTTGATGTTTTCTGTGCGTTGAATGCCTAATGTTTGGGGCCTGTACTTGAAAAAAAGTATTATAACTGGTGTGATATACCAGTGGCCCCCCAAAACAACAGATTGAAGCGGGGTGTTAAATACCAATATACTTTCATAATAGTGTATTTGGGTACTGCAGAATTTTTGCCTGTTTTTCTGCATTCCCTCTGCTACACACAGTGACAAACGGCACTGGAAAAAAAGTATTATAACTGGTGTGATATACCAGTGGCCACCCAAAATCACAGATTGAAGCGGGGTGTTATATACCAATATACTTTCATAATAGTGTATTTGGGTACTGCACAATTTTTGGTCTGTTTTGCTGCATTCCCTCTGCTACACACAGTGATAAACGGTACTGGAAAAAAAGTATTATAGCTGGTGTGATATACCAGTGGCCCCCCAAAATGACAGATTGAAGCGGGGTATTATATACCTTCTTCCACATACACTGCGCTTCTCTAGAGACTTTTGTCACAGGGTCAACTAAAAAATGACAGGCAGAGGAAGAGGCAGGCCCTTCCGCAGGGATGGTAGGGGTAGGGCAGGAGCACCAGGCCGGAGCCAATGTGGGAAGGTGCGTTCGATTATGTCAAAGGACGCACCAGACTTAGTTGAGTGGCTCACTCAGCCTTCCGCTTCTGCACCCTCCTTATCCTCTCTATCTGCACGGTCTTCACTCTCTGCTGTGTGCACCCCCAAAGACACCACCATAAACCCTCCGCTTGAGTCACAGGAATTATTTTCCGATCAACAAGACATTTCCGATGCGCAGCCATTCTTGGCATCAGATCAGGAAGAGGAGGTAGCAACGGCCGCCACTCAGCAGTCTGATGACAGTACCCAGATCAGCCCAAGGAGGTTGGTCCCCGTTGTTGCTGCCTACTCCAAGATCTCTAATGTTAGTGGTGGGGAAGGTGACGCCGATGATGAAGTGTCTATGGACCTTACGTGGGTGCCCACAAGAGAGGAAGAGGAGGGGAGTTCAGAGGGAGAGATGGACCAGCAGATAGGGAGGAGAAGCAGGCAGAACTTACATTGCACAGGAGGGAAAAACCAGACTGCTAATGTATCAGGAGCGAGCCATCAACCATGTACGGTCACATATGGTGCTCCCAGGACGCCGGCACATGGCTCCGCAGTGTGGCCTTTTTTTTAACGTGTCTGCTGCTGACAATAGTGTTGCCATCTGCAGCCTTTGCAGTCAACGCATAAGTCGCTGTAAGCCCAACACTCACCTAGGGATGACCGCCGTAAGAAGGCACCTGGCCTTCCATCCCTGAGCCCAGTGGGAGCAACGCCGTCAGAACCCACAAAGCCACACTCCAGGCGCTCACCGTCCAGCCTCTTCTCCTTCTCCTCTCTCCTCCCAATTGTCCTCCACTCCACCTTCCACCGTGCTGTCCTGACGTTTATCTGTCAAAAGGCAGGCTTCAAATGATGATGCCGGATAACCCTTTTGCCCAACGGTTGACCGCTGGCTTATCGGAACTGATAGCCCGCCAACTACTGCCATATAAACTGGTGGACTCGGAGGCCTTTAGAAAATTTGTGGCCATTGGAACACTGCAACGGAAGGTCCCATAAAGGAAATATTTCTCCCAGAAGGGCATCCTAGAGCTATATGGCCACGTTCAGCAGCAAGTGAATGTATCTCTGGCACACAGTGTCGGTGCCAAGATACATCTGACCACAGACACGTGGTCTAGCAAACACGGGAAGGGAAGGTACATAACTTTTACTCCCCACTGGGTGAACCTTCTGACGGCCGTCAAGCATGTAACCCATGGCACCCGTGTAGATTTGGTTTTACAGCCCTGGATTGCATGCAGGCCTGCCTCTTCTTCTCCTCCTCAGCTGACTCCTCCTTTTCAAAAGTAAGAGGCTTAAGTAAGTCCAAAGAGAGGCAGTATATTTAGTGTAAGGGATCCATCTGCGGAAGCTAAGAGCTTCCATTAACTCATTTATAGTCGGTATTGTACCACTTTTATTTAGAATGACCCCCATTTCTTAGCTCTATTGTTTGTATGTATAATTGTGTGCAGCCATTTTGTTTTTTATAATTATGTTTGATTCATGGATATGCACCTGTGATTCTGAAGGTTCTAGTCTAAATTCTCTTGTGGTATATACAAACCGGATTCCAAAAAAGTTGGGACACTAAACAAATTGTGAATAAAAACTGAATGCAATGATGTGGAGATGGCAAATGTCAATATTTTATTTGTAATAGAACGTATATGACAGATCAAACGTTTAATCCGAGTAAATGTATCATTTTAAAGGAAAAATACGTTGATTCAAATTTTCACGGTGTCAACAAATCCCAAAAAAGTTGGGACAAGTAGCAATAAGAGGCTGGAAAAAGTAACTTTGAGCATAACGAAGAGCTGGAAGATCAATTAACACTAATTAGGTCAATTGGCAACATGATTGGTTATAAAAAGAGTGGCAGTGTCTTTCAGAAGCCAAGATGGGCAGAGGATCACTAATTCCCACAATGTTGCGCAGAAAGATATCAGCAATATCAGAAAGGTGTTACCCAGCGAAAAATTGCAAAGACTTTGCATCTATCATCATCAACTGTGCATAACATCATCTGAAGATTCAGAGAATCTGGAACAATCTCTGTGCGTAAGGGTCAAGGCCGTAAAACCATACTGGATGCCCGTGATCTCCGGGCCCTTAAACGACACTGCACCACAAACAGGAATGCTACTGTAAAGGAAATCACAGAATGGGCTCAGGAATACTTCCAGAAACCATTGTCAGTGAACACAATCCACCGTGCCATCCGCCGTTGCCAGCTGAAACTCTACAGTGCAAAGAAGAAGCCATTTCTAAGCAAAATCCACAAGCTCAGGCGTTTTCACTGGGCCAGGGATCATTTAAAATAGAGTGTGGCAAAATGGAAGACTGTTCTGTGGTAAGACGGATCACGATTCGAAGTTCTTTTTGGAAATCTGGGACGCCATGTCATCCGGACCAAAGAGGACAAGGACAACCCAAGTTGTTCGCAACACTCAGTTCAGAAGCCTGCATCTCTGATGGTATGGGGTTGCATGAGTGCGTGTGGCATGGGCAGCTTGCATATCTGGAAAGGCACCATCAATGCCGAAAAATATATTCAGGTTCTAGAATAACATATGCTCCCATCCAGACGTCATCTCTTTCAGGGAAGACCCTGCATTTTTCAACAAGATAATGCAAGACCACATTCTGCATCAATCACAACATCATGGCTGCGTAGGAGAAGGATCCGGGTACTGAAATGGCCAGTCTGCAGTCCATATCTTTCACCTATAGAGAACATTTGGCGCATCATAAAGAGGAAGGTGCAACACAGAAGGCCCAAGATGATTGAACAGTTAGAGGCCTGTATTAGACAAGAATGGGAGAGCATTCCTATTTCTAAACTTGAGAAACTGGTCTCCTCGGTCCCCAGACGTCTGTTGAGTGTTGTAAGAAGAAGGGGAGATGCCACACAGTGGTGAAAATGGCCTTGTCCCAACTTTTTGGGGATTTGTTGACACCATGAAATTCTGATTCAACATATTTTTCCCTTAAAATGGTACATTTTCTCAGTTTAAACTTTTGTTCCGTGATTTATGTTCTATTCTGAATAAAATATTAGAAGTTGGCACCTCCACATCATTGCATTCAGTTTTTATTCACGATTTGTATAGTGTCCCAACTTTTTGGGAATCCGGTTTATATTGAGGGTAGCGCCTCTTTTAGACTGAACACGCCCATCTACCTGGGACTTCTGAGCAGAGTACGTATGTAGCTGGTCTCTACACTGCCCTGAATATTGTAGGCTTAAGTAAGTCCAAAGAGAGGCGGTATATTAGTGTTAGGGACCCATCTGCGGAAGCCACCTTGACGCCTGCTAGATGGACCTGACACATGTTTGAGCAAATATGTGGGCTAAGAGCTTCCATTAACTCATTTATAGTCGGTATTGTACCACTTTTATTTAGAATGACCCCCATTTCTTAGCTCTATTGCTTGTATGTACAGTCCTGATCAAAAGTTTAAGACCACTTGAAAAATGGCAAAAAATCATATTTAGCATGGCTGGATCTTAACAAGGTTCCAAGTAGAACTTCAACATGCAACAAGAAGAAATGGGAGTGAGACAAAAAAAATTTGAGCATTCAATTTAATGAAAACAACGAATAAACTGAAACAGGCTGTTTTTCAGCTGATCAAAAGTTTAGGACCACATGCCTTTAAAATGCCAAATCTGTGCAAAGATGTGGATTCATTGTCATTTTCTGTCAGGTAGTCACACGTTGTGATAGCAAAGGCAAAAAAATCTCCCATTTTGAACGTGGTCGGGTTGTTGAACTGCATAAGCAGGGTCTCTTACAGCACGCCATCGCTGCTGAGGTGGGATGCAGTAAGACAGTCATTTGGAATTTCTTAAATGATCCTGAGGGTTATGAAACAAAAAAGTCAAGTGGAAGACCCAAAAAAAGTTCATCAGCACTGAGCCAGAGGATCTAATTGGCTGTCCGTCAAGACACTGGACGATCCTCGACCCAAATTAAGTTCCATACTGATGCTGACTGCAGCCCCATAACCATCAGACGGCATCTGAGACTGAAGGGGTTTAAAAACAAAAAACGTCTTCAAAGACCTTGTCTCCTTGAATGCCACAGAACTGCTCATTTGGACTTTGCAAGAGAGCACCAAACATGGGACATTCAAAGGTGGAAGAAAGTTTTATTCTCTAATGAGATTTCTTTTTAACCTTGATGGTCCTGATGGTTTCCAACGTTACTGTCACGGCTGTGGATGGGGGAAACCCTCAGCCGTGCGGTACCCGTAGATGTTTGGTTGCTGCAAGGCCAGGACCACAGGATCAGGGAGCAGGTCACCTCCTAAAGCCTCCCTGATCTGACCCTAACTCCTAGCGGCATGAGTCAACCTTAAAGGTTGCTCTGGAACCTCGGGTCCCTACTATCCCTCCGCAGGTCCCTAAGCTAGGAGCTGGATAG
Organism: Bufo gargarizans; assembly: GCF_014858855.1. Lineage (NCBI taxonomy): Eukaryota > Metazoa > Chordata > Amphibia > Anura > Bufonidae > Bufo > Bufo gargarizans. The sequence continues at coordinate 607,299,254 of NC_058082.1, forward strand.
ACTACCTGTTCCTCCTGAACACGGAGGAACAGGAGCCTAGAATGGCCAAGCTGTAATTAAGGGGAATCCAATACAACTTATGGCAGTGGCAGGTACGTGGAAACTACAACCTCACCTACCTGCCACAGACACACAGCCTGGAACCCATACAAAAGTGCTGTTTGTCCACAACAACAGAAATGACAACAGCACACACCATACATCACACGGGAAACCAGGAAACCATAAGGTGCAACAAACCAGCAACCACATACACATAAACATAACATCAGACAAGGTAACAAAGTTTTATGACCAGAAGGGAGGCCCCCACTGGTAGATGGTAATATACAGGAGGCTGCTCCAGCCATGTCTGGCTGAAGCAACCTACTGAGCCAAGCCAAAGACAGAGGCTTTATAGGCCTAAGAGGCCACACCCAACGGTCAGACACACCCAGTGACATCACACACACTGGGAAGAGAGTTAACCCTTCCAGCACCACAGGAAAGGGAAAACACCAACTTAAAGGGGAAGTACACACAAACACACTCACCTGTTACCGCCAGCAACGGCATGCGTGGCAACCATGTTCTGGGGAACAGCCAGCAGGCCGAGACCCTGCCAACACATGCACACAACAACAGACGTTGCCGCGGACAACCGCAGGTGAAGGGAGGTGTCTACGTGCATACAAAACATGAACTCGTGCGCAACAAACAGACAAAGGAAGTGCACACAAAAACACGTTGCCGAGGGCAACTGCACGCATGCCTGTTGTCCGCGACAACCGCACCTGAGGCAAACCACTAAGTGCCCCCAGCTGCGGTTGACAACACCAAACCGCGGGCAACTGCATGCGGCTCCCAAGGAGTCACGACCATGACCAAGGGTCGTGACAGTTACTGGCATGACAAGCAGATCCCACCTGAGATGTTTTCTACGCGCCACAGTGGAGTGGGGTGCCACAGTGGCGCCGCCATAATGGTCTGGGGTGCTTTTTCCTTCAGTGGAACAATGGAGCTTCAGGAAGTGCAGGGGCGTCAAACGGCCGCTGGCTATGTCCAGATGTTGCAGAGAGCATTCCTCTTGACTGATGGCCCTCGTCTGTGTGGTAACGACTGGGTTTTTCAACAGGACAACGCTACAGTACACAATGCCAGCAGGACAAGCGGCTTCTTCCAAGAGAATAACATCACTCTTTTGGCCCATTCTGCGTGTTCCCCTGCTCTAAATCCAATTGAGAACCTTTGGAGATGGATGGAAAGGGAAGTTTACAAAAATGGACAACAGTTCCAGACAGTAGATGGCCTTCGTGCGGCCGTCTTCACCACTTGGAGAAATGTTCCCACTCACCACATGGAAACGCTTGCATCAAGCATGCCGAAATGAATTTTGGAAGTGATTAAACAATAACGGCAGAGCTACTCATTACTGAGTTCATGTTTGGAAGTTGGATTTCTGTTTTGGGGGGGTTTCGTTTTTTTTTGGAGGTGTGATCCTAAACTTTTGATCAGCTGAAAAACAGCCTGTTTCAGTTTATTCGTTGTTTTCATTAAATTGAATGCTCAAAAAATGTTTTGTCTCACTCCCATTTCTTCTTGTTGCATGTTGAAGCTCTACTTGGAACCTTGTTAAGATCTAGCCATGCTAAATATGATTTTTTGCCATTTTTCAAGTGGTCTTAAACTTTTGATCAGGACTGTATAATGGTGTGCAGCCATTTTGTTTTTTATAAGCCCACAAATATCCGCCACCACCCATACAATTCATGGTCCCTGTCCTAGGTAAATACAGCGGCATAAAATGCCTTTTATGTCCGTTGAATGCCTAATGTTTGGCCCCTGTAATGGCCGACACTTACTTCTTTATCCTGTGAATGCCTAATGTACTTTCAGCCACAGAATACAAAGTTCTTTGCTGTCAGGTGAACGCCTGTTGGCTAATTTTTGGGGCCTGTAATGGCCGACACTTACTTCTTTATCCTGTGAATGCCTAATTTTTCTGACTGGAATTGAAAATCAATGGGTCTGTAACCGTTCCGCTAAATTGTGGAACGGATGCGGACCCATTTTACAGACGTGTGAATAGACCCTATATGTATTTGACATGTATTTACTGGCTGCTGTCAGTTCTGGCTGATTTAGGCCAAGCTATTACACTAAAACAGACCAATATTACAAAAACCAAAGTACACGTTATAACTGTGTAAACGATTTATATAACTTATTAGAAAAAAAATAAAACATTTTCCAATAGCAGGAGCATCTCCTCCACCCCCTTCATGGCCTGGCGTTTCCTCTCCTCTATGGCCTTCATCCGCTTCTTAATGGACCGCATATCCTGGCGGTGCTCCTTCTGCATTTTGGCCAGTTTGGTCTTCAATGTCTTTATTAGAGATGGTCTTGCGGTTCGCCCGGCAGTCGTTTCACGGCGAACTTTGCGTTTTCGCGATTCGCAGAGAATGCAAACATATGGAGAAATTTGCACCCGCCATATTCTTTTACATTGTGAATAACTTTGACCCATGACATATCCATATCCATCAGCTGGTACAGGACAGTCAATTGAGACATTTCAGCACATGGACATACCCCCTACCTTATAAATAAACCTGATCTGGCCACCATTTTACATTCAGTGTTTTGCCAGTGTAGTGAGAGGTTAATGTGTGGAGCAGGGACAGGCTGTTAGGGGCACCAAACGCTAGCTAATAGGGTCACAAAAGTCATTTTAAGCACTAGTATAGGTGTGCTATAGATAGGTGTGATACACAGAGGGGTGCAATATACTTATAATATACTTTTATAATGAGTCAAAAACACATAGATCTATATAGTGATCACCTGGAAGTCAGGGGCCTAGGGGCTAGGGTCTTACTAAAGCTATTTTTATATAGGGTAAGGTTCCGGATGGGGTTGCTCTTATCAGGGCGGGTGGTCTGTGGTTGGGCTATCAGGGCCAGAATAGCACCCACCTGTAGGGCAATATCAGGGACAGTTCTTTGCCCACCCTGTCCTTCAATACCACATCATCATCTAGCCCAGGGATAGATGTTTTTTTGCTTACCCTCTGGGATTCATGGATGTGCACTGGAACCCTCCGGATTGTGGTAGGACATATGGTTTCTGATTTTATTGCCCACCACATTTATGCTTTTTGCTTAACTTTAATAATTTAATTTATTTTCATTTTGAGGGATATCTTTACCATTCACACGTCTGCAAAATGGGTCCGCATCCGTTCTGAAATTCTGCGGAACGGGTGCAGACCCATAAATTTTCAATGGGGCCGGAATGTGCTGTCCACATCCGCATTTGAGGATCCACATCCGCATTTGTGGATTCGCACTTCCGCATCTGTTCTTCCGTTTCCGCAAAAAAATAGAACATGTCCTATTCTTGTCCACAATTGCAGACAAGATTAGGCATTTTCTATTATAGTGCCGGCGATGTACGGTCCACAAATTGCGGAATGCACATTGCTGGTGTCTGTGTTTTGCGGATCTGCACTTACGGACCTGTGAATGGACCCTCATAGTCATTATTAAAGGTTATGTTTTATCTTCATGTATATTCTAATGGATTGCCTTCCTTGTACAATGTTATAATATACTTTCTATGTTAGAAAGTATATTATAGTGCATTTGTATTGTGCGGCAGTTGTGTGCGGTTCTGCTGCGATACCTCAGGTATATAGAGGGACAAGCGTTATTGGAACAAATAATTTCTACTGGTGTGATATACAAGTCGTCCCCAAAAAAACTGATTGAAGTGGGGTGTTATATACAAATATACTTTCTTTATAGTGCATTTGGGTACTGTATAGTGCATTTGTGCATGCGCGTACGTGAAAATTATATTGCCGATATTTTGCATTAAAAAAATAAAAAAAGAGATCTCAAATTCGAATAATACATCTGGTATGTCACTGTCCATGTTGTGGGACTATTTGTGCACTTCTAGTAATTATTTCTTGGCTGAAAATATGAGCCTACGGTGATGGATCATGTGATGGACCATGTGATGAACGCAGTGACGTCATCAAAGGTCCTATTGCTCACAGATGAAGAAAGAAGAGATGCCGGCTGCGCGAACAAGTGGATTAAGGTGAGTTAATTTTTTTTTTTCACCCCTCCAGCCCTATTTTACTATGCATTCTGTATTCAGAATGCTATTATTTTCCCTTATAACCATGTTATAAGGGGAAATAATACAATCTGAACTACAACTAACCCAAACCTTAACTTCTGTGAAGAAGTTCGGGTCTGGGTACCACAGTCGGTTTTTTATCACACTCGTACAAAACACATTGCACCCGCACGATAAAAACTAACCATCGGAACGCAATCGCAGTCAAAACTGACTGCAATTGCATTCCTACTCGCGCGGGTTTGCCACAATGCACCGGGACGCATCCGGACCTAATCCGGACACGCCCATGTGAAAGAGGCCTAACACATTCATTAGGAGTCTCAGAGCAGAGTTAACCCTTATTGCGTTTATGGATTCACACCATGCCACTTTAATGGGGAATAGGAAAGATGTGGCCTATAAGCTCAACCAAAAAATCATGGTTTATAGTTTCCTCTAACCCAAATAGGTCAGAGTGGGGGTCTCCATAGTCCTGGGTCAATTGTCCATAGGAAGGAGGCTAGCCCTCAGGCTTCTACTGCAGACACAGTGATGGTTCAGTCCGTCACTTGTCTGGCACAAAGCCAACACATCACATCACCCCAAGAACACAATCCCCACAATGAAACATGGTGGTGGCAGCATCATGCTGTGGGGATATTTTTCAGCAACCGGTACTGGGAAACTGGTCAGAGTTGAGGGAAACATGGACAGGCATATTCTTGAGCAAAACCTGTCCCACTCTGTGCGTGATTTGAGGCTGGGACGGAGGTTCACCTTCCAGCAGGACAATGACCCCAAACACACTGCTAAAGCAACACTTGACTGGTTTAATCAGAAACATGTAAATGTGTTGGAATGGCCTAGTCACAGCCCAGATCTCAATCCAATAGAAAATCTGTGGTCAGACTTAAAGATTGCTGTTCACAAGAGCAAACCATCCAGTTTTGCAAGGAGGAATGGGCAAAAATCCCAGTGGTAAGATGTGGCAACTGCTCATAGAGACTTATCCAAAGCGACTTGGAGCTGTGATTGCTGCAAAAGGTGGCTCTACAAAGTATTGACTTTAGGGGGGTGAATAGTTATGCATATTGACCTTTTCTGTTATTTTGTCCTATTAGGTGTATGCTTTACAATTAACCAAATTAAAAAAGGTGTAAGTTGTGGGCATGTTCTGCAAATTAACTGATGCAAATCCTCAAGCAATCAATGTTAATTCCAGGATGTGAGACAACAAAATAAAGAACGAAGTCAAGGGGGGTGAATACTTTTGTATTGCACTGTATACATTACAGAGTGTTGGCAAAACATACAAAAGTTATTTACGCATGTACCTGGGCATTTTTCGTCCCGGATTCATTTTATAAACTGGGGGTGTCTGCGCTTTATGTCTGACCATTTTTTAATGATGGCCAGACGTCAGTGTTTGAGACCGTGTTGGGCCAGAACTCAAATGCCAGCTCCTGCACAATCCGCTGCTTCTCGGCATGGGACCGGGTGCGGTCGTGTCCCCGCCCCAACAGCTGCTGCAAGATTAAAATGCAAGCATATAATCCCAATTTTTAACAACAATAGTAATGAAAACAATTTATTCAGGTAAACTGCGAAAAGTATTTAAATCTTTGAAGTGGAAATATAAGATTTAGGCCGCCTGCACACTGGCGTGTTTTTTCACAACTACGGACCGTACAAACCCGTCCTGCAGAGTGTATGAGTGCATGGCGTCATTGCTATGACGCCGTGCTCTTCCGGCCACCACCGCTGTACTGTGATACACTTGTTTGATCTATACAAGTGTATTACTTTACAGCGGTGGTGGCAAGAAGCGCACGGCATCATAGCGAGTTAGCAACTAATGACGCTGTGCGCTCGTCCACTGTCCGTAGTTGTTAAAAAACACGCGTGTGTGCATGTGGCCTTACTGTTACGGTTAGAAGATGGGATTGTATTACGAGTGTATGCGTGTGGGGTCGGAGCTATCAGACTGTCCAGCTAAGCAGAGATGTACCTGTCTAGTGAAGTGACGTACGGTACGGGGTGTACAGCTGGTTTGCCTCCCCGTGACACACTCTGGGTAACTCTAAATGAACCAGCAAAGACTGGCCGTCTGACAAAGAAAGCTTCTCCTGAGTCCTGACCAAACAGGATACAAACTATATTCTATAGACTCTGTGTGTGTGTGCGGTATATAGTGTGTGTCTGTGTGTGTGCAGTATATAGTGTGTGTGTGCGGTATATAGTGTGTGTGTGCGGTATATAGTCTGTGTGTGTGCGGTATATAGTGTGTGTGTGGTATATAGTGCGTGTGTGTGGTATATAGTGTGCGTGTGTGCGGTATATAGTGTGTGTGTGCAGTATATAGTGTGTGTGTGTGGTATATAGTGTGTGTGTGTGTGTGCGGTATATAGTGTGTGTGCGGTATATAGTGTGTGTCTGTGTGTGTGCGGTATATAGTCTGTGTGTGTGCAGTATATAGTGTGTGTGTGGTATATAGTGTGTGTGTGCGGTATATATAGTGTGTGTGTGTGTGGTATATAGTGTGTGTGTGTGCGGTATATAGTGTGTGTGTGCAGTATATAGTGTGCAATGTGCATGTGAAAAATATTTATCTGCTGTCCATACACATATGCTACTAACATAGTGGGTGTGATGTCACAGTAATACTTAGTGCAACAATCAATAATATCTAGTGAGACCTTATAAAATGTGACGATTTTGTGCACTTAAGAAAAATTTGAATCGCAGAAGGTCTCACTGGCGATTTTTTTATAGTAACATAGTACATAAGGCCGAAAAAAGACATTTGTCCATCCAGTTCGGCCTGTCATCCTGAAAGTTGATCCAGAGGAAGGCAAAAAACCCCTGTGAGGTAGAAGCCAATTTTCCTCACTTTAGGGGAATAAAAATTCCTTCCCGACTCCAATCAGGCATCAGAATAACTCCCTGGATCAACGATCTCTCTCTAGTAGCTATAGCCTGTAATATTATTACGCTCCAGAAATACATCCAGGCCCCTCTTGAATTCCTTTATTGTACTCACCATCACCACCTCCTCAGGCAGAGAGTTCCATAGTCTCACTGCTCTTACCGTAAAGAATGCTCTTCTATGTTTGTGTACAAACCTTCTTTCCTCCAGACGCAGAGGATGTCCCCTCGTCACAGTCACAGTCCTGGGGATAAATAGCTGATGGGATAGATCTCTGTACTGACCCCTGATATACAGGTCCTTCTAAAAAAATTAGCATATTGTGATAAAGTTCATTATTTTCTGTAATGTACTGATAAACATTAGACTTTCATATATTTTAGATTCATTTCACACAACTGAAGTAGTTCAAGCCTTTTATTGTTTTAATATTGATGATTTTGGCATACAGCTCATGAAAACCCAAAATTCCTATCTAAAAAAATTAGCATATCATGAAAAGGTTCTCTAAACGAGCTATTAACCTAATCATCTGAATCAACTAATTAACTCTAAGCACCTGCAAAAGATTCCTGAGGCTTTTAAAAACTCCCAGCCTGGTTCATTACTCAAAACCGCAATCATGGGTAAGACTGCCGACCTGACTGCTGTCCAGAAGGCCATCATTGACACCCTCAAGCAAGAGGGTAAGACACAGAAAGAAATTTCTGAACGAATAGGCTGTTCCCAGAGTGCTGTATCAAGGCACCTCAGTGGGAAGTCTGTGGGAAGGAAAAAGTGTGGCAGAAAACGCTGCACAACGAGAAGAGGTGACCGGACCCTGAGGAAGATTGTGGAGAAGGACCGATTCCAGACCTTGGGGGACCTGCGGAAGCAGTGGACTGAGTCTGGAGTAGAAACATCCAGAGCCACCGTGTACAGGCGTGTGCAGGAAATGGGCTACAGGTGCCGCATTCCTCAGGTCAAGCCACTTTTGAACCAGAAACAGCGGCAGAAGCGCCTGACCTGGGCTACAGAGAAGCAGCACTGGACTGTTGCTCAGTGGTCCAAAGTACTTTTTTCGGATGAAAGCAAATTTGCATGTCATTCGGAAATCAAGGTGCCAGAGTCTGGAGGAAGACTGGGCAGAGGGAAATGCCAAAATGCCTGAAGTCCAGTGTCAAGTACCCACAGTCAGTGATGGTCTGGGGTGCCATGTCAGCTGCTGGTGTTGGTCCACTGTGTTTTATCAAGGGCAAGGTCAATGCAGCTAGCTATCAGGAGATTTTTGAGCACTTCATGCTTCCATCTGCTGAAAAGCTTTATGGAGATGAAGATTTCATTTTTCATCACGACCTGGCACCTGCTCACAGTGCCAACACCACTGGTAAATGGTTTAGTGACCATGGTATTACTGTGCTCAATTGGCCTGCCAACTCTCCTGACCTGAACCCCATAGAGAATCTGTGGGATATTGGGAAGAGAAAGTTCAGAGACGCAAGACCCAACACTCTGGATGAGCCACATTGAAGCAGTCATTTCTGCAAAAGGATTCCCGACCAAGTATTGAGTGCATAACTGAACATAATTATTTGAAGATTGACTTTTTTTGTATTAAAAACACTTTTCTTTTATTGGTCGGATGAAATATGCTAATTTTTTTCAGATAGGAAATTTGGGTTTTCATGAGCTGTATGCCAAAATCATCAATATTAAAACAATAAAAGGCTTGAACTACTTCAGTTGTGTGTAATGAATCTAAAATATATGAAAGTCTAATGTTTATCAGTACATTACAGAAAATAATGAACTTTATCACAATATGCTAATTTTTTTAGAAGGACCTGTATTTATACATATTAATTAGATCTCCTCTCAGTTGTCTTTTTTCTAAAGTGAATAACCCTAATGCTGATAATCTTTCTGGGTACTGTAGTTGCCCCATTCCAGTTATTACTTTAGTTGCCCTCCTCTGGACCCTCTCCAGCTCTGCTATGTCTGTTTTGTTCACTGGAGCCCAGAACTGTACACAGTACTCCATGTGTGGTCTGACTAATGATTTGTAAAGTGGTAGGACTATGTTCTCATCACGGGCATCTATGCCCCTTTTGATGCAACCCATTATCTTATTGGCCTTGGCAGCAGCTGCCTGACACTGGTTTTTGCAGCTTAGTTTGCTGTTTATTAAAATTCCTAGATATTTTTCCATGTCAGTGTACTGTGTTACCGAGTGTTTTACCATTTAATAAGTATGGGTGACTTGCATTATTCCTTTCCATGTGCATAACTTTACATTTGTCAGTGTTAAACCTCATCTGCCACTTATCTGCCCAAGCCTCCAATCTATCCAGATCGCTCTGTAGTAGTATACTGTCCTCTTCAGTGTTAATTACTTTACACAGTTTAGTGTCATCTACGAAAATTGATATTTAATAACCACCCTCTGTTTTCTAGCATTGAGCCAGTTACTTACCCACTTACAGACGTTTTTTCCCAGTACGAGCATTCTCATTTTATATACTAACCTTTTATGTGGTACAGTGTCAAATGCTTTGGAGAAGTCCAGATACACGACATCCATTGATTTGCTGCTGTCAAGTCTAGAACTTACCTCCTCATAGAAACTGATTAAATTAGTTTGACATGACCGATCCCTCACGAAGCCATGCTGATATGGCGTTATTTGCTTATTTCCGTTAAGATGCTCTAACATAGCATCTCTCAGAAAACCTTCAAACAGTTTACCCACAACAGATGTTAAACTTACCGGCCTATAGTTTCCAGGCTCTGTTTTTGGACCCTTTTTGAATATTGGCACCAGATTTGCCATGCGCCAATCCTGTGGGACATTCCCTGTCAATATAGAATCTGCAAATATCAGAAATAAGGGTCTGGCTATGACATTACTTAATTCCCTTAGGATACGGGGGTGTATGCCATCCGGTCCTGGCGATTTATCTATTTTAATCTTTTTAAGTCGCTGTTGCACTTCTTCCTGGGTCAGACAGGACACTTTTAATGGGGAATTTATTTCAACATTCGGCATGTCATCTGACAGTTTATTTTCCTCAGTGAATACATTGGAGAAAAAAATATTTAACAGCTTTGCTTTCTCCTCATCGCTCTCTGCGACTCCGCCCTCATTACTCTTTAACGGGCCGACACCTTAAGATTTATACTTTTTAACATTTATATAATTGAAGAACATTTTAGGGTTAGTTTTACTCTCTTTGGCAATTAATCTCTCGGTCTCTAGTTTGGCCGCTTTTATTTGTTTTTTACATGTTCTATTTTTTTCCTTATAGTTTTTCAGTGCTTCCGTGCTACCTTCCTGTTTTAGTGTTTTATATGCTTTCTTTTTGTCATTTATTGCTTTCTTTACAGTTCTGTTTATCCACATTGGTTTCTTTTTGTTCCTTAACCTTTTATTCCCATACGGTATGTACCTCTCACAATGAGATTTTAGGATGCTTTTAAAGATATCTCATTTTGTGGCTGTATTTTTATTTGTGAGGACTTTATCCCATTTAGTTAGGCCTATGGCCTCTCTTAGTTGGCTAAATTTAGCTTTTTTGAAGTTTGGTATTTTTGTTCCTCCCTGTAGAAACGCTCTTTTGAATGATAATTGGAAGGTTATTACTTTGTGGTCACTATTTCCCAGGTGTCCCCCAACCTGCACGTCTGTTGTTCTGTCAGGCCTATTGGTTAATACTAAGTCCAGTATGGCCGTCCCTCTAGTCGGGTCCTGAACCAGTTGGGAGAGGTAATTGTCTTTGGTTATTGCCAAGAACCTGTTTCCTTTATGAGATATACAAGTTTCAGTTTCCCAGTCTATATCTGGGTAGTTGAAGTCCCCCATAATAACCACCTCATTATGATTTGCCGCCTCGTCTATCTCGTTTAGTAGTAGATTTTCTGTGGACTCTGGTATATTAGGTGGTTTATAGTAAACTCCTATTAGTAATTTATTATTGTTTTTAGCGCCATGTATCTCTACCCACAGTGACTCCACATGTTCATGTCCCTCACTTATATCTTCACGGAGTGTGGTCTTTAGACCGGACTTTACATAAAGGCAGACCCCTCCCCCTCTCCGGTTTTGACGATCCTTTCTAAACAGACTGTAACCCTGTACATTAACTGCCCAGTCATAGCTATCATCCAGCCATGTCTCAGTTATTCCCACTATGTCATAGTCCTCCTCACACATCACTAATTCCAGTTCACCAGTTTTATTAGTCAGGCTTCTGGCATTAGTATACATACATTTGAGAGGTTTATGTATATTTTTTACTCTACACCTTTCCTTCTGAACTGTTCTAGTCCCTCCTTCCATTCCTCCCCCAGTCTCACTACCTTGCCCCCGGTCTCTATCTGCACTATCTTCCCATTCTATAACATAATTACCCTCCCCCCAGTCCCTAGTTTAAACACTCCTCCAACCTTCTAGCCATCTTCTTCCCCAACACAGCTGCCCCTTCCCCATTGAGGTGCAGCCCGTCCCTACGATAGAGCCTGTAGCCGATAGAGAAGTCGGCCCAGTTCTCCAGGAACCCAAACCCCTCCTTCCTACACCAGTTCTTGAGCCACTTGTTAATTTCCCTAATCTCCCGCTGCCTCTCTTGTGTGGCCCGTGGTACAGGTAGTATTTCGGAAAATACTACCTTTGAGGTCCTTGCCCTCAGCTTTTGACCTAAATCCCTGAAATCATTTTTAAGGACTCTCCACCTACCCCTAACTTTGTCATTGGTTCCGATATGGACCATGACCGCTGGATCTTCTCCAGCCCCTCCCAGTAATCTGTCAACCCGATCCGCGATGTGTCGAACTCTAGCGCCAGGAAGACAGCACACTGTTCGGCGATCACGGTCTTTGTGACAGATTTCCTATCTGTTCCCCTAATAATTGAGTCTCCCACTACCAGCACCTGTCTGGCCTGCCCTGCTCTCCTGGTCCCCTGCTTACCGGAGCTGGCATTCCCCTGACTGGCAGAGGAAGTGTCTGGCTGCGGCAGTGCCATCCCTGGACTGACATCCCCCTCATCTGCCAAACGTGCAAACTTGTTGGGGTGTGTCAGATCAGGGCTAGCCTCCCTGGCACTCTTCCCTCTACCCCGCTTTCTAACTGTTACCCAGCTAGCTACCTCACTTTCCTCAGCCTCCTCTCTGTCACCCTCCCCCTCATCTACCCCAAAGAGTGCTTGCTCGGTGAGAAGCAAACTCTTTTGCAAATTGTCAATGCCTCTCAGTGTTGCAACTTGCCCATTTAGAGACTCGATTAGCGATTCCAAACGGGTAATTTGCTCACATCTTGAACAAAGATATGCACCCTTGAACTCCTGTTCCAGGACTGCATACATCATGCAAGATGTGCACTGGACTGCGTTGTCAATTGTGCAACACATACTAAATGGGGATTACACCAGCAAAGCAAAAAATACAATATAATGTAGTACTAAGAAACTGTCTTATTGCAGTCCCCCACTGAAGTCCCTGAATCTAAAGTCACTTAATCTTAAGTCACACACTTACGCAACCACACTTAATCAACCACGCTTCGCGGGCAAACTCGCGTTATATATCTCCTTATATGAATAAATATAGATGCAGCTTACTACACCAGCCTGGTTTGTTTCCCCTCTGGATTCAAAACACTCTTTATGCATATAAAGCGATTGTTCAGACATGCAGGTGAAATGTAATCAAATGCACTACTTTATTGTAAGATTACTTAGGCCTCTTTCACACGGGAGTCAGTTTTTTTTGCCCGGATAAGAGGCAGGTGCGTTGCGGGAAAATGTGCGATTTTTCAGCGCGAGTGCAAAACATTGTAATGCGTTTTGCACTCGCGTGAGAAAAATCGCGCATGTTTGGTACCCAAACCCAAACTTCTTCACAGAAGTTCGGGCTTGGGATTGATGTTCTCAGTGGCGTACCAAGGGGGGGGGGGCGGCCCGCCCCGGGTGCCACTCAGAAGGGGGGTGCCATGACAGAGTCACCCCTCCATCCACTGCTGCACCGCGACGCGACTCCGCCAGGCGCCGGCTTCTGTGGAAGGATTATTGCGGCGGCGCGCAACATGACGTCACGATGCTGATGCCGCGCCGCCTTCACGGATCTTTTAAAGAAGCGGAAGGATCCATTACCAGCGGTCGGAGTCGGACGGAGCCTGAGGCATCATCAAAATGTGAGTAAATAATTGTGTAATTAAGGGGTGTGTGTGTGCGTAATTAAGTGGGGGTTTGTAATTAAGGGGGGGTGTAATTAAGGGATGTGTGTGTAATTAAGGGAGGGGTAAGGTGGGGATGGAGGGGGTGTAATTAAGGGGGGGAGTGTGTAATTAAGGGGGGGTGTAATTAAGGGAGGGGGTGTAATTAAGGTGGGGAGGGAGGGGGTGTAATTAACGGGGGGTGTAATTAAGGGAGGAGGTGTAATTAAGGGGAGAAGAGAGGGGGTGTAATTAAGGGGGGGTGTGTGTAATTAAGGGGGGTGTAATTAAGGTGGGGAGGGAGGGGGTGTAATTAAGGGGGGGTGTTATTAAGGGAGGGGGTGTAATTAAGGTGGGGAGGGAGGGGGTGTAATTTGTAATAAATATTATTGAAAACATTGAAAAAAGTTTGTGCATGTTTTCTTAACTTTCTTGGGGGGGGGAAGGTGCCAAACAAAGGGTTCGCCCCGGGTGCCAAATGCTCTAGGCACGCCCCTGGATGTTCTGAAGATTGTATTATTTTCCCTTATAACATGGTTATAAGGGAAAATAATAGCATTCTGAATACAGAATGCATAGTATAATAGTGCTGGAGGGGTTAAAAAAAATAAAAAAGTTAACTCACCTTATCCTCTTGATCGCATAGTTCCCGGTCTCTTCTTTACTAGCTGTGGGCTAAATGACCTGTGGTGACGTCAGATCACATGCTCCAATCACATGGTCCATCACCGTGGTGATGGACCATGTGATCTGACGTCATCAAAGGTCCTTTTCCTGTATTTAATGCTCACCACAGGTCCTGCTCAACAAAGGATACAGAAGGAGATGCCGGGCTTCGCGAATAAGTGGACTAAGGTGAGTTAAATTATTTTTTATTTTTTTTAACCCCTCCAGCGCTGTTTTACTATGCATTCTGTATTCAGAATGCTATTATTTTCCCTTATAACCATGTTATAAGGGAAAATAATAATGATCGGGTCTCCATCCCGATCGTTTCCTAGCAACCATGTGTGAAAATCGCACCGCATCCGCACTTGCTTGCGGATGCTATGCGATTTTAACGCACCCCATTCACTTCTATGGGGCCTGCGTCACGTGAAAATCGCACAATATAGAGCATGCTGCGATTTTCACTCAACGCACAAGTGATGCGTGAAAATCACTGCTCATGTGCACAGCCCCATAGAAATGAATGGGTCAGGATTCAGTGCGGGTGCAATACGTTCACCGCACACATCACACCCGCACGGAAAACTCGCCCGTGTGAAAGGGGCCTTACAGTCACCAGGAGTTCTTCCTCTTCCTCGCTGAACTTGGTTCCAACCATCGCATCCATCTAATTTCTAGTCGGTGCAAACCAGTTGCTGTAGGCCACGCCTTCCTAGCGCATGTGCTCTTGCGATGAATACTTTGCCGAAATTTTGCATATAAAAAAAATAATGCTTGTAGATCGCAGATTCACTTAATACTTCTGGTATGTCAGTGTCCATGTTGTGGGACTATGTGTGCGCATCTAGTAAGTATTTTGTGGCTGCAAATATGACCTGGAGGTTTTTCAGGTTCGCCTGCCATTAAAATGAATGGGACCTGCGGCAAAGCTGCGGTTCGCAAACATTTGATCTTGTTCGCGAACCGTCCCAGCAGATGTTCGTCCATCACTAGTTACCAGTATGAGAGATTGGTTTCCTTTAATTTTGGAAAGGAAACTAGTTTTATGCCAATTGGAGCATACTTGTTTAGGGTAAATTCAACTTGAAGCTGAATAAAAAATTTGAACCTAAACAGATTTTAAAAAAATCACTCATCTGTAGTCCTTCCTCTTCTACAAACAAATTGTACACTGGTATTGACAATTGACAATAATACAATGCATAATGAATTATGTATATACAGTAAATGCTGCTATTGCAGCACAACGCATTCTCTAATAATGCACAGTATTGTTTCTAGAAAAAGAAAAGGGGCAATTGCTCAGCATTTGCAAAAGAATGTATTGTTATTAATGCTGGAGGTGTTTGCAATATGCTTATAAAACACTTATAAACTGCACCAACTTGATTTTTTAAGACTGGCCGTATTTCTACAGAAAAAATGAGGTTGTTGCTGGATTTTAATTGCAGATTTTTCAGTGTAATATATACGTTTCACTAGCAGCAGTATGAAACACAGAACACTCACTCCTTACAGTAATTGCTTTCCCTTATAAAACCCTAAGGCCTCTTTCACACGAGTGTTAGGGATTCTGAATGCAGAAATGATGTGTGCACAGACCCATTGAAGACCTGGATGCTATGTGCTTGCTTCATGCATCACACCCTAACGGAAAACTTTCTCGTGTTAAAGAGGCCTAAATCTACTTTATTATTTATTTATTTATTATATGCAGTTATGTTGCGCTACTATATTCGGCATCTCTTTACAGACATTAGCATCAAGCTGTCCCCAGTGGGGCTCACAATCTAAGTTCCTTATCAGTATGTCTTTGGAATATTGCAGGAAACCAGAGTACCCAGAGGAAACCCACGCAAACATGGGGAGAACATATAAACTCCGATACTCTCCCTACCGCACCAACATTATCGGTTTGTGTCTGTGCCTATTTTTTGTCAGACACAGCCAACACACATGCTCTGAGAACGTAAGCTGCACACAAAAGGACACGCACCCTAGATGCTGAAGGACCTTCTGAATTCCGATCAGGCAGGCCAACTCCCCTCTCCCTCCCAGGGTCATGTAATCCTCACTCTTCATCCTCCCTCCTGTTTTTCCCCAACAATTTTCACAGTTAAATGGCACTGGGGCTATTTTTGCATGATTCGTCCAACGTGAGTCATTGGCAGGAGAATTTTTGCGAATTTCATAGCAAGTCCAGTTCGTTCAGAATTGATTTGCTCATCTCTAATAGGCGGGGGTCTGGGACACAGGTTAGATGAATTGGGGTTGTCGGCTCCTAGTCCAGACAACCCCTTTAAGTAAACATCCTGTATTTCAATCTGAAACAGGCTGCATCTCCTTTGAAATATGAGCACTAGTGGTGGATCTATCAGTTGTCAGTGCCACCTCACTAAAAAACAATGGGCCAGATTTATCATTAGCTCAGGTCAGAATAATGGAGTGAAAAAGTCCCCAAAAAAGTCCCAAAAGCTAAAACTGCGCACAAATTTGCAACTTTTTTCTGCTCTGCACTATGCTCGCCAGTTTTCTGAAAGTGGGCGTGTTTTCTTATGTAAATGAATCTCTAGACAGATTTACTATTGGGACTATTTAAAAAGTCGCAAAAAAGTCGCAATTTCACTCCAGTGAGGACCATGCTTATCTTATGAGACTTTTTAATAGAACATGCAACTTTTTCATAAAAACATGCAACTTTTTCGTAAAGATGTGCGACTTTTGTAAAGCTGCTTACTGACGGATAAACTGCTACCGTCAAACCAGATTCATTACAGTCTTAAAGGGCCGATCATAAATCTGACTTGGCTAAAACTGACTTTAGCCATATGTTAAAGTGGAGTGAGCTGTCAGAGTCATGATAAATCTGGCCCAATGAGTATAGGTCAATTACAAACTTACTGGTGATTCCCCCCACCCCTTTTTTTTTTTTTTTTTTACTAGGAACTGTACCCAAGGGAGTGAGTACAATAAAAATGTTGCCAAAATATATTTTTAAATGCATCTGGCTGCATACCTTTTTTAGTTGCATTATCATTGCTCTTTTAATTCCAGCCTCTCCTGTTCGAGTGCTTTCGGTGCAATTAGTTTCAGTGTGTGATGGCAGTGAATGGTCAGGTAGGTGGTCCTCAGGGTCACTGGCTTAGGTGATATTTCCCTGAGCTCGGAACCTCCCACGTGGCAATTCACTGCTATCAGATGCCACCAATAGTAGCTGAATGGTGGAGGCCAAAATAATCAGCGGTGATATAGCTACAAAGATATGCAGCCAGATACACTTCTGTGAGGATTTGACAGGCTTATTTAAATACCTTATCACTGGTCTAATATACACATAGGAATATAAGTGATTTGTTAAAAACTAAAAAAAACTGTTATT
Source organism: Bufo gargarizans (assembly GCF_014858855.1). Taxonomy (NCBI): domain Eukaryota; kingdom Metazoa; phylum Chordata; class Amphibia; order Anura; family Bufonidae; genus Bufo; species Bufo gargarizans. The sequence continues at coordinate 607,316,524 of NC_058082.1, forward strand.
AGTATTGACTTGCAGTCTATTGTAAGAAAGTTAATTTGGGGGAAAAACAATTAATCTTTCCTAATGTGGTACACCAATTTATCACACTCTTATCATCATCAGTTAGCGAGTTGGTTGTTCTGAACACAATCTCCGTTCATCTCTTGGCAATTTTTCGGCGTTGCAGTCATTTTACACTTCATTGCAGTAATTACGTGACCTTGTCCAAGCTAGATTAAACATCCCCTCCAGAGGATAATCTCATTTTTCTGTTTGAGAGACGCTAGTTCTGTTTTACCATTAATTATGTTAGAACAGCTGGTGACTGGTTACTTTTTATGTATGGCTATCCCATTGCATGATCTCTGTCTTTGTCATTACTTGGAGGAATGTGGCGGGTCAAACCCATTCATAAAAGAAATGAAGCCAGCAGTTAATCATAACAAAGTCTAATTGTATACCATTATTATTCTGAATAATTATGTTTTCATTACACATTAGAAGTCATTATCCAGACTATAAAATATGTAGATGCCGCTGACAACAACAATATAATTAAGCCTCGGATACCTTTTATGCTTTAGTATTTTAACAACTCTCTGTACCTAAGGTAGCTATTGATTTTGATAGGTTTTCATGAAATGGGTTCTGTATTGAAGGCTAGTGATGGATGAACATCGGCCGGGACAGTTTGCGAATGCGATCAAATGTTCGAGAACCAAAAGGGACTGGTATATCACACCAGTAGAAATTATTTGTTCCAATAACGCTTGTCCCTCTATATACCTGCGGTATCGCAGCACAACTGAACACAACTGCCGCACAATAACATTGTACAAGGAAGGCAATCCATTAGAATATACATAAAGATAAAACGTAAGCTTTAATAATGTTACTTTTAAGGGCTCATTCAGACGGCCGTAAGTTATCCGCAAAAATGCGGATTAGATGCTGACCCATTCACTTCTATGGGCCCTTTTTCTATTCCACGGTTCCGCAAAACAAATGAAACATATCCTATACTTGTCTGTGAAAAGTATTAAAGTCTATGATTCTGCAGAAATACTGAATCCTATCTGTTTTTTTTTTCAGACATGATGAAATGTCTGCAAAAAAACAGATCCGCATTTTTGCAGACAACATACGGCCGTCTGAATGAGGCCTAAAAGATATCCCTCAAAATTAAAATAAATTTAATTATTAGGGTCTGAAAGGATTTGGACCTTTCTGGACCTCTACGACAACCTTGGTTTGAGACACTGACATCAGGAGAGATGTTTCTCAGTTGGCAATAACAGACACACACATCACTGAGAAACACTCAAAAGTTTGCATAACAACAGCGTTAAACCAATCACAAAGATAAACATTGGTGCTCATGCAGATACTACCGGAACATCCTTTTATGGTATGTAATACGTCACATATAAGAATGTACGCAGTTGTGCCAAATGACCCTGAATGAGACAGAACTAGTTCTAGGATATTCCCAGAATCTGTCCTGGGACAGATAAGAAAACCTAACTCGCAGAGGGGGGGATGGGAAACAGTGCGTGGGTGAGATATTATAACAATTGCGTACATGTAAGAGAAGACAAGATGGAGTCACATTTCTCTTCAGGGTCCATTCACACATCCGTAAGTGTTTTTTGCGGAACCGCAAAACACGGACACTGGCAATGTGCATTCCGCAATTTGCAGACCGCACATCGCCGGCACTTTAATAGAAAATGCCTATTCTTGTCCGCAATTGCTTAGTAGGTTAGTGCTGCTATGCTCAAGAACTCTGAGGCAGAATTGCCGCATGGTGTGAATTACCACCAACACTGCAAGGTGACTATTTGCTTGTTTATGACTGCTTGTTTTTTCACTTGCCTAAAGTGTGAATAAAATACTGAACTGTTTGATCCAAAGAACTTGTTGTTTCCTCTATACTGCCTCCGCTAAACATGTCTACTAGAGCAAAACCCCACAATTGGTGGAGGACGTGGGCATGAGCAGCGAGACTGGGGTGAAGGCCGATTTTTGTGGTTTCTGCATTTTTCATGGAGGATAATCTGCAGCAGTGAGAGACAAACCTGCAGCAATGTGAGGCTAATAATCAGCAGCAGGAGACTAACCAGTTGCTGCTATAACATGTGATGGCTTTGCAGACAGCAGGCAAAACCTTAAGCGCCCGCAATGCCTGGAAAGCAGTTTGTGCCTCGATTCCTAGGATGACCCCCACAGACGACATCGAAACCTAACTGCCGATGTACGAGAAAGTGGCCATCAAGGAAAATCTACCCCATGACCAGTGGGCTGAGGTCGTCGCTCCGTTCCTGGCATCTGATTCCCAGCAGGCGTATTTTAACTTGCCGGACGATCAAGCATCCGAGTACCAGAAAGTCAAGGGTGAGATTCCGGCAAGACTGGGGGTGAATGTGTTGGTTCAGGCCGATATGTTCTGGAGGGCTTTTCCATAGCCTTTCCAGCACTGGATTGGTCAGGTGTCCCCTGGCAATGCCCTTGAGATGGTGGACCTGGTGGAACACTATGAAGCTACCAGGAATCTAAAGGAGGGTACTGTCAGGAGGGGGGTCGACAAACCTCGGAAATCTCCACCCCGCACTTGGAGATTTCCGCCGATAAAACCCGCCCGGGATGTATCCACAGCAGACCTGGCTCCGATAGTTTGCTGGTGGTGTCAGGAGCCTGGCCATGTAAGGGATGACTGTCCCCATCGGGTTGAGCCCATAAACACTAACTATGGCTACCGTCAGTCGCTATATGCCAGGAGGCTGTGTGCAACTGGTACCCCAGAATCTCTATATCATTTGTGCCAGGTGGAAGTGGGAGACACTCCGGCAGAGGCTCTGCTGGACGTAGGGAGTCTGGTGACCCTAGTAAGGGTTAACCTGGTGCGGTCCCCTGCGTATACTGGCCGGAAAGTCGGGGTGATATGCATCCATGGAGACTTAAAAGACTACCTCACTGTGCTGGTGTCTTTAACTATGGTGGCCGGTAGATGGACCCATGAGGTGACTGTCGTCACAAATCTACATTCTGAACTCATAATAGGGAGAGACTTCCCCGGCTTCCCGGCACTGTGGCCTGCTATGAGAGTGACTGATACCTATGAGACAGGGGTAACCCTAGCAGAGTGGCCCGGCTGAGGGGGGAGACCAGAACCCTGGGAACCTGAGACCGAAGGGCCAGCGGTAGGGGTGACCGCCACTTCGGTAGAAGAGGGGGAGACAACCCCGCTAAGTGTGATGGTGTGAGAGATGTGGAAGACTTGCCGCCGGGTCCTGAATTGGCAGACCTCAATGTCTCCGGGGATAATTTTGGTACGTTGGGACCCAACCCTATCCCGCGCCTGGGAAAATGTTTTAATAGTAGATGGTGAACCACAACAACCTGGGGCAGAGTCAGTGTTTCCCTGTTTTGTGGTTCATCAGGATATGTTCTATCGGGTAAACCAACTATGGGGTGAGCCTATTGAACAGTTGGTGGTCCCCAAGGCTTATCGCAAGCTTGTGTTAGATCTAGCCCTAACACGTTCTCGGGGGTCACCTGGGGCTGCAGAAAACTCAGGATCGTATTCTACAGCGGTTTTACTGGCTCAGCATATTCAAAGAAATGAAAGAGTTTTGTAAGTCTTGCCCGACCTGCCAGATAGCTAGCCCCCAGACACATTTCCGTAGTCCCCAGTACCTCTCCTGATTATCGATCTACCATTTGACCAAATAGCTATGTTGCCACTGCGACATACCTTTGCCAAACTCATAACTAAGGAATTAATGGAGATGTTTTCCCAAGTAGGACTACCTAAAGAGGTTCTGACCGACCAAGAGACCCCTTTTATGTCCAAGGTGATGAGGGGACTCTGTAAGTTGCTGCAAATAAAACAGCTACGGATTTCCGTTCACCATCCGCAAACGGATGGTCTGGTAGAAAGGTTTAACCAAACATTAAAAAATATGTTGAAAAGGGTGGTGGCTAAAGATGGGAAGGACTAGGACCTCCTTCTAACTTATCTCATGTTCGCAGTGCGAGAGGTACCCCATGCCTCTGGGTTCTCGCCCTTCGAACTGCTATATGGCAGACAAACTCTCTGTCTCTTGAACGTGGCCAAAGAGGCGTGGGAACAACAACCCACTCCACATAAAAGTGTCATTGAGTATGTTACCCAGATGCAAGATCAGATAGAGACAGTGTTGCCTCTTGTTAGGGAGCATATGGAGGCAGCTCAGGGAGCCCAGAGTCGGGTCTATAATCGGCAGGCTCGGGTCCGGATATTTGACCCGGGTGATCGGGTTCTCGTTCTGGTGCCTGCCGTGGACAGTAAGTTCCTGGCTAGGTGGCAGGGGCCCTACGAGGTGCTCGAGAAAATTGGAGATGTAAACAAGGTAAACCAGCCAGGGCGGTGAAAGCCAGAGCAGGTTTACCATGTGAATTTACTCAAACCGTGGAAAGATAGGAAAACCTGTACAGAAGACCAGGAGAAGAGGTCCTGGCCCTTTTGTCTGATGCAAGAGAGGCGGCTGCTACAGTAAAAAATGCTGACAGCTCCTCTAAACAGACTCAGGAGGCCAGGGAGTTCATTAGTCAGAACACAGATGTGTTCTCTGACCTCCCTGGACGCACATCCATAATCCCGCATGACATTGTCACTGTCACTGAGCCTCAGTCAAAAGTCCAATTAAAACCATACCGGGTAATTTGATGCGTATCCCATGCCCCGGGTGGATGAGCTTGTCGAGAGGTTAGGCCAAGCCCGGTATTTTTCTGTTTTGGACTTCACGAAAGGGTACTGCCTTCATCACACCTGTAATAATAATACATTTTTCCTTCAGTAGCCTCTTGACCCCATCATACTACCTGGTCATAATACAACTGGCAGTAACCAGTGTTAGCCATTATAAATTCCATATAAGAATTGTCACTTATAAAAAGCATCTCCTCCTAATTTTTTTTTATTTGTCACCATTGACCCATGGTCAGCTTTTTTGCTAGCAGAATGCTCATCCAACTATGCATTTCCCTTGGAGCAGCCACTATTGGACCAAAATGGTATAATATGGTGGTTAAACAGATGAAAGACTATTTATCAGTGATGGCTAACCTCTGGCACTCCAGCTGTGGTGAAATTACGACTTCCAGCATGCTCCATTCATTTCTGTGGAGTTCTGAGAACACCCAAGCAAGTGTGCATCTTGGGAGTTGTAGTTTTACCACAGCTGGAATGCTAGAGGTTAGCCATCACAGATCTAGGTAATACAGTAAGCCCACCAAAGCAAGAATCCCCTCTGGCATATAAAGAGAGTGTGGTGCACCATCCTCTATGATATCAAGACACCTTAGTTTGTCACATGAACATGGATAGTCCTGATGAGACAACACCTTCAAATGGCATAATTTTTAGTTGATGCCTCTGGCATTTAAACCTTCTGAATCTCAATGGTACAGTATTTACAATCAACACTGTTTTTCAGGCACAATTTAGAGCACAATAGCACAATATTCAGAAAATCTCAGACTAACCATGGCTTTTAGTAATGACTTTTTAATGAACTCTTCTGCTAGTTTGACTGTGCAGCAAATGTGTTATATTTATCCTTAAACTTTTAAGACAACATCACATTTTTGTATATGGGGTAAGATTTTTTACATAGTCATTACCTTGAGCACATCACAGACTATACAGAAAGCTTATTCGGCTTTCTTTGTCAGATAACAAGGATGTAGCACAGATAATGTATGCAGATGGTGACTGCATATTAATGTATTTCTTAAAGTGAGTTTATATAAAAGAGTGTTCCAGTCATAGCAAGAGATGGCATATCTCTAGGATATTGGCTGTCTGCACACATATCTCTCTTTGCTTCCATGGGTAAAAGGGACATTTTTGCAAAAATGGATGAGTATTGGCTTTCGTGCCAAGGGTGGCAGTATTTCTAAAACTGCTGTAGTGGAAGTAGAGCATGAGTGGACAAATAGCACCATTGCGAATAAGTGACAAGGAATCTGCGGAGCACCACATGCCATCAATGTAAGAGGTGAATGTCAGCTACGACCAACACGCCCCAGTGGAGCAGCTCACTGCCAAAATGAACCAAGGGGCTATGAGACATGTGTCTAATACAACAGTTCAGCAGTTCAAATGGATGGTCAATGCTCCTCTACTAATGAAGTTGCATTGGCAGAAAAAGGCTTACATTTTTCCTGCAGTATCGGAATTGGACCTCTGCTGATTGGCAAATCTAATGGATAGACATTGGCATCTCAGGCGAGAAAAATCATTGAACAAACACCCTTTGCTGGAAGAAAAATGACACAGTTTTTATTAGATTTTTACAGCATTTACTTGAGGGGATAGATTATATGATATTTTTGTAGAGCAGGTTATTACAGACACAGCAATACCTACTATTTTTTGTTTTTGTTAAGTTTAACACAGTAAAAGCATTTTTGAAAAGAAAAAATCTTCTTTTTGTGTTACCATTTTCTGGGTCATATTTAGTTTTTTTCAGGCAATGTCTTATGTAGGGGCTCATTTACTTGAGGCATGAGGTGACGTTTTGATTGGAACCATTGTGGGGTACATATGACTTTTTGATTGCTTGGTATTACTCTTTTTGTGAGGCAAGGTAACCAAAAAATTGCTGTTTTGGCAGTTTTTATTTTCCTGCGGCATTCACTTTAGCGAGTAGAGCATGTGATATTTTTAGTCATTACGGATACCTAATATGTCTGTTTTTATTTTTTTTATTTTTATTTATACTTTTATATGTCTTTATTATGGGAAAGGGGCATTTTTTACATGATACTTTTATTTTTTATGAAAAACACTTTTTTAATGTTTTTGTACATTTTATTTTTGTCCCACTTTAGGACTTCAATTTTCGGAGGTCTGATCCCCTCTGCAATGCATTACAATACACTATTAATACACTGACAGCCTGCCTATGAGACTTAGCCAGGGAGCTGAGTCTCACATATTTCCATAGGAGGCAAGCCCGGGTGGCTGTGTAAGGCATTGGGGCTGCCATCCCAGCTATTGGGTCCCCATCAGCGTGAGGACATGATGGGGATTGGGAGGGACCCTGTACCCTCCGCTAACCCTGTGCATGCTCCAAAGCTCATTGCGCAGAGAAAAGGCTCTTTTATTTATGTTTTCACACTGCTAGGCGGAGGATTAAGCAGTGTTCTCCTTGACGTCACCAGTACTAATGGATGGGCTTTAGTGCTACACTAGGCTGTTTTACCGTCACTAGGCTCACTGGAAGCCTCCTTCTAGAAGACGGAAGCCTCCTTCTAGAATTCACATAGATCTGCAAAAAAAAAGTCCCTTACTCTGCGCTCAAAAGGGCTACCTGGGTCAAGAAGGGGTTATGTCCAGGTTCCTCTCTGGACCTGGACAACCCCTTTAAACCATGGCTTACATGGTGGTAACTATAATTTTCTCAAAAGTTAAAGGGGTTGTCCGGGTTCAGAGATGAACCCGGACATACCCTTATTTTCACCCCGGCAGCCCTCCTGAGCCTAGCATCGGAGCATCTCATGCTCCGATGCGCTCCCGTGCCCTGCGCTAGATCGCGCAGGGCACAGGCTGTTGTGTTTACAATAACACACTGCCGGGCGGTAACTTCCGCCCAGCAGTGTGTTCGGTGACGTCACCGGCTCTGAGGGGCGGGCTTTAGCTCTGCCCTAGCCTTTTTACTGGCTAGGGCAGAGCCAAATCCCGCCCATCAGTGCCGGTGACGTCACCGGGGTTCCTGTCAGCCCCATAGAGAGCCCCGGTACGTCACCGGAACTCAGAAAAATGCCTTTGCCCTGCGCGATTTAGCGCAGGGCAAAGGAGAGCATCGGAGCATGAACTGCTCCGATGCTCATGTCAGGGGGGCTGCCGGGGTGAAAATGGAGGGATGTCCAGGTTCAGCTCTGAACCTGGACAACCCCTTTAAGTACAAATTTTGTAGACAATGGGAACAAAATTTAGGGATATTCTCTGATGGTCTTCAGCCTACTTTGTTCACAAACTGATATAATTTATTAGAGGTGGGACGAATCCAATTTTTTTCTAATCCGAATCTGAAAAGGTTCTCAAATATATTGAATCTTTCGAATCTCGAATCCTACAAATCCTGTACATAAGAATTGTGTGAACGGTGTAAGAAACAAAGTGATCCAAACACTTATGGGGGTATCTGTGGATGACACTGCTATGGGGGGTCTTTGGATGGCACTGTTATGGGGGGATCTGTGGATGGCACTGTTATGGGGGGATCTGTGGATGGCACTGTTATGGGGTGATCTGTGGATGGCATTGTTATGAGGGGGGATCTGTGGATGGCACTGTTATGGGGGGATCTGTGGATGGCACTGTTATGGGGGGAACTGTGGATGGCACTGTTATGGAGGGTTAGGAGGGTATATAAGGCAAAGTGATTGTAGTAGCTGTCATTACCGCTGAGGAAGGGGCTTGATCCCCGAAACGCATCCGGTTCATGACAGCAAAGGATTTTATAATGGAATCCTGAGGTGCCAGCATCAAAAGGCATCCTACCCCTTGGACCCCTATTGAGTGATTTCCAGTGCGGATACAAGCAGACGGACTGGATTTTAGGACCGAACTTACTCACCAGTCTTCCAAAGAGCTGTGTGCATCACGTGGGACGCAGCCAGGTCACGTGGGACGCCGCGTTTGACACCTATCGACCACACGGGACGCTGTGCGAGTCTAAGCGGCTGTTATAAGATCTTCCTATGGGGACGAAAGAGGGGTAACGTACTCTGCCATACGGGGCTCACTTGTTGTTATATTACACGTGATTTCCATCTTATGCGGACGCCACAATGGGTGATTGATTGCGGACATTTACACACGATATATGCGCCACACATGGCGATTGTATGTGGTCATAGATTTGACTAAGATTACATGTTTACATTGCAGCCATAGCAGGATTGAGTCCAATATTTGGTTATGTGGTCATTTGTATGTTATATGATACATGTGTATGTTTTTATATTGTATGTGTGTAGGATTTTAAGACAGCCTTGATTTTAGTTTATATTTTATGTGTAATAAATTAGGATTACTGATATCCGGCCTTGGATGTTCTCAGTTATTTGAGTGCCCTCGAAAACTTTATAATTTTGCAGTCCCTGTATTTTATTGCACCGGCCCCGCTCACTCTTGTATAATCTAATCTAACCTGTAGGCATTTTTAAAATATAATAATCATTTGTAATCCAGCTGTATAATTTACAACTAAGTTCCATAGCAGGAAGGAGGGAGGAGGCAGGCCGGAAGGACGGGCGGTTGGCGCGTCACTCACTACGTCACACGCCAGTGCCACCTGCTTCATTCATAAAGTGGACGGCGCAGGTGCATGACGTAGTGAGTGACGTGCCGCCTGCCCGCCCTCCCGGCCTGCCTCCTTCTGGAACTTAGTTGTAACTAATACAGCTGGATTGCAAATGATTATTATATCTTCTCATTCAAGAATTTATTGAGTTTTTCAAATAAGTATATGAAAATGCGAGGTAACATTTTGTAATGACATGCAATGCCATATACATTAAAGAGTAATCTCCAGACAAAGGAGATAACAAGGTACAGCTTTCCACACGTAAAGGCAGCAAGAACATATGGCAACATATGAGTAAGAGAATTACAGTGTTTACATAAAGCAAAAAAAGGCTATAAGAATCTAAGCCTAGTAAAACATGTACATAAGAAAAAGAGAAAGAGGAAAAAAAAAAAAAAAAAAAAAAAAGGGAGAGACAGACAAAGGGGGGACATAACAGCAGATCACGGACAAAGAGGAAAGTTACAGGGGAAGGGGAGGATAGGGGAGTGCAGGACTATAGACGGGCATTACGAAACTCATCTGATCCACGGAAAGTTTCCCAAGGGCCCCAGGTTTGAACAAATCGAGAGGTGTCCTGAGGAGAGACGCAGATGAGATCCTCCATCCGCTGATGTAGGGCAATCTCTTCAAACCATTCCTCCGGGGAGGGAGGCGTAGGTGATTTCCAGTGGCGAGGGACGACCGTTTTTGCGGCCTGTAACATATACTTAAGGAGCGAAACCTTGAAAGCAGGGATAGTCAGATCAAAAATAAACAGCAAAAGTGCTTCAGGAGCGTTGGGAATGGGTATTCCCGTCACTGTCCGCACAATGCGATGTACAAAGTTCCAGTAAGGCCGCAGGATGGTGCAATGCCACCAAATGTGTAACAGGGTGCCTTTGTCAGTACTGCACCTCCAGCAGCGGTCCGAAACCGATGGAAACCATCTGTGGAGCACAGACGGCACTCTATACCACATGGAGAGGACTTTATAGTTCGTCTCCTGCGCCTTAGTGGAAATTACCGCTTTATGAGAAAGAAGAAAAGCCAGTTTCCATTGAGATGGGGTGAGGTCACTCCCCAGGTCACGATTCCAGGCGTGGCAGAAGGAGGGAAGCTGGTCAGAGGTCTGGAGAGCAACCAAGAGGGGGCAAGACACATTTGTTCAAACACCGTAAGGCTCCTGCGTAAGGTGTGGGTGGCACGTATAGAGGAGTAAAAATGTTGGAGTTGTACATACTCAAAGTTATGCCTAGGGTGTATTAGAGAGGGCTCCATCAATTGGTTTAAATGTTTCAATCCCGTGGTAGTGAGGACATCGCAAAACCGGAGGGGGCGAAATTTAGTACCAGTAAGGAAGGGTTTCGAGGATAGTCCGGGGCGAAATGCCGGGTTATCAGTAATCGGCGTTAGGGGGCCAGACGCATCAATGAGGAGTGTACGCCGGTTAATGGATGCAATTGACGCAAGAGTATGATGGGCTGTGAAGGACAACGGGGGGATTTTAAAACCCGGTTTGCCGGCTAACCAGGGAAGGACCGTGAGCGCACATGAGGAAGAGGAGCGTGCAATATGGACCCACATTTTACTGGAATCTGAACGCAGCATATACAAAAGTCTGGCGTATATCGCAGAGAAGTGATATAGCTTACAATCTGGCAAACCAACACCCCCAAGTTCTTTAGACCGGATCAGAACCTCCCATTTAATCTGCGGTTTACCCGGGGCCCACACAAAACGCGTGAAACAGCGTCTGAGTTGTGACCAAAAATTGAGCGGTAATCGGATGGGTATGGTTTGCAAGAGGTAAAGCAGCTTGGGGAGTAGGTTCATTTTCAAAATGCTGACCCTGCCGAACCAAGAAAAGTCTCGGCGGTGCCAAGCATCTAGATCCTTCTGAAAACTTCGCAGAAGTCGGGCAAAGTTCAACTTAAAAAGGGCGGGCAGCTCCGCCGAGATTTTAACCCCAAGGAATTTAATCCCCGCCGATAGGCACTTGAATGGGAACGTAGTTTTAAGCGATGTGACCTGTGTTTGAGGTAAGGATACATTCAGCGCCTCCGACTTAGACATGTTGATCTTGAAATTTGTCCATTTACCGAAGAGTGCAATCTCTCGCAAAAGGGACGGGAGGGCGACATGGGGGTTGGTGACATACAGCAAAAGGTCATCCGCAAAGGCCGCGCACTTGTGTTCCACATCGCCAATCGTGACCCCTGAGTTGTCCGGGTTAGCACGAATCGCGGAGAGGAGGTGCTCCATTACAAGAACGTATAGAAGAGGAGACAGGGGACATCCCTGGCGCGTGCCGTTGCGGATGAGAAAAGGCGGAGAAAGGGTGCCATTGATTCTAATTCTGGCCGAGGGCTGGTGATAAAGACTAAGTATTTTCCCTAGAAAGCTTTGGCCCAGACCCAGTTTAGACAGAACAGATCGAAGGGAATGCCAAGATATGCGATCGAAGGCTTTCTCCGCATCTAGGGACAAAATCCAAGGGGTGTTGGAGACTTTTGCATGGTGTATAATGTCTAAGGTCCGGAGAATGTTGTCGCGAGCCTCCCTTCTCGCGACAAAACCCACCTGGCCATTGTGTATTAGGGAGGGCAAGAAAGCGTTTAGTCTATTAGCTAATAATTTGGCGTATATTTTCAAATCTACGTTTAACAAAGATATGGGACGGTAACTAGCACACACATGGGGGTCTTTGTCGGGCTTAGGGATAACCGCGATGTGGGCCACAGTGGATTGGGGAGGAAAGGGGACCTGGGGAGATACCGCATTGAAGACCTTCACCAAAAAGGGAACAGGGATGGTAGAGAAAGATTTAAAGAAGCCAGCGGTGAACCCATCCTTCCTTCAATTCCCCTTCCGAAAAAGGCGTCTCCAAGGTAGTAGCTTGTTCGGTGGACAATTTAGGGCAGTCGCTCATCGGGTAGGGAGAGCCGTCGGATTCCCTAGCAGAAAGGTCCGGAAGATTGTACAAGTCAGTATAAAAGGACTGAAAGGACGAGGCAATCTCCTCCGTCGTATGCAATAATTGATCCCGGGAGTTTTTGACCGCTGGAATATGAGAGGCAGCGATATGACCCCTAAGCGCCCAAGCCAACAAGCTGCCACACTTATTACCGTATTCGTAGAACTTACTACGACATTTTTGAACTATTCGTTTGTAGGAAGAGTCCAGTAACAAATGCGCGTCCATTTGTGCATTATGGAGGTCTCTGAGCACCGGTAGAGAAAGGGCACGCTTGTGGGCTAGTTCCAAGGAAGCCACTTTCTGCAAGGCGGCTCTAAGGGAGGCAACTTTTTCTTTTTTAAGGCGAGAGCCATGTTTAATGAAAGTCCCCCTAAGAACACATTTAAGGGCCTCCCACTGCATAGGGAGGGACGTGGGGTCCGAGGCATGATCGGACAGAAAATTAGCAACAGTGTCAGAGAGGTCCTGTGTGCATACAGTGTCGAGGAGGAGATACTCATTTAGTCGCCATGTCCATTCACTTTTAGTTAAGAACAGAAGGGTGAGGGAGCAATACACCGGGGCATTGTCAGACCACAAAATGTTGCCAATGGATGTGAAGTCCAACCATGACAGGGCGGGTTGCTGGATTAGAATGTGGTCTATTCTACTATAAGAAGAGTGTGGAGCCGAAAAAAATGTGTAGTCTTTGTCCGAGGGATGTTGCAAACGCCACGGGTGGAGTAATTGTAGCTGCAACAATGCTCTTTTCAGTTTTTTAATAGCCGTATAGGAAAGGGTTGCCCGTCCCGAGGAGTTATCATATTATTATATCTTAACAATGCCTACAGGTTAGATAAGATTATACAACAGTGAGCGGGGACCGGTGCATTAGAATACAGGGACTTCACCGGTCCCCGCTGACATTTCTAATCCAGATGCCGGCTTCCAGCCCCTCCTCCCTCTGTTGATACACCCGCCTACCACGCTGTGCGGCATGGCGGCGGCCGTGTATCATTAGGTAAACTTATCGCAGCATTTTTGGGTCGGCCAAATCGCCATATCGCGTCGCAGGATTCGTCGGATTCGAATTTTACTAAATTACCTTGGGATTCAAGTCCACAAATCCCACAAGATTTGAGGGATCCGTGGATTCGACGGATTCGTCGCCCCACTTCTATAATTTATCATTATACATAAACCTATAGATTGCAGTGCATTTGTACTAAAATTCCTTGGGGGAGATTTATCGAAAGTGATGTAAAGGAAAACTGAATTAGCCTCTCATAGCAACCAATTAGAGTTCACCTTTCATTTTTCAGAACTCTTTTGGAAAATGAAAGGTGGAATCGGATTGGTTGCAATAGGCAAAGACGATCAGTAACCTCTCCTGACTAGTGATGTCGCGAACATAAAATTTTCCGTTTGTGAACGGCGAACGCGAATTTCCGCAAATGTTCGCGAACGTGCGAACCGGGCGAACTGCAATAGACATCAATAGGAAGGCGAATTTGAAAACCCACAGGTACTCTTTGTGGCCACAATAGTGATGGAAAAGTTGTTTCAAGGGGACTAACACCTGGACTGTGGCATGCCGGAGGGGGATCCATGGCAAAACACCCATGGAAAATTACGTAGTTGACGCAGAGTGTGGCAAGTTGAAACTTTAGAGCTTCTGCCGACTTCCGTGCTCATGGAGCGTCCCTATCACCATGGGAACGGCTCCATGCTAGAATGTACTGTCGGATTTGAGAAAGTTGTAATCGCAATGCGATTAATGCAGGTTATATTAATCGCATTGCAAATTCAACTTAGAGCTGCTGGGTTCCTAATGGTTGTATTGCTAGAATATAACGAAGATTGAGAATATAGTGCTATATTCGTTATATTCGTCAATTCTAGCAATACAACCATTAGGAACTTAGCTGGCATTCGCTAGCTTGAATTTGCAATGCGATTAATCTAACCTGCATTATTCGCATTGCGATTACAACTTAGATCTGAGTTCCTAATGGTTGTATTGCTAGAATTGACAACGAATATAGCACTATATTCTCAACCTTCGTTATATCCTATCAATATAACCATTAGGAACCCAGCTCTAAGTTGTAATCGAAATGCGAATAATATAACCTGTATTATTCGCATTGCGATTACAACTTTGTGACACTGCAGCTTCAGAATTAATCTAAGATGGATGCTGTCCTTGCTTTTTGATAGGAGGTGGGAGGGTCTGGGAGGGAGGGTCTGCTGCTGATTGGCTGGAATGTGTCTGCTGACTGTGAGGTACAGGGTCAAAGTTTGCTCAATGATGACGTATAGGAGGCGGACCGAACATCGCATATGTTCGCCCGCAGCGGCGAACGCGAACAAGCTATGTTCACCGTGAACTATTCGCCGGCGAATAGTTCGGGACATCTCTACTCCTGACATGTCTGTTTTAGTAAGTACTTGCATTCCCCATGTAATAATTCTGGATCATCTAGTCTTATGACTCTATGTTGTGCTATTCCTTTATTATTCCAGCTAGAAGATGCTAATTAATTGCTATTAGCTTGCAATTAAAGTCCAGCTGGGTATTATACCAGTTGGGAGTGTGTCCCTGCACAGTCTGATGCCTCATTCACACTGTCAGTGTTTTGGTCAGTGATTTCCATCAGTGATTTTGAGCCAAAACCAGGTGCGGCTCTAAGCACAGAACAGGTAAATATCTTTCCCTTACACCTTATGTCTGTGGAGGCTCCACGCCTGGTTTTTGCTCACAATCACTGATGGAAATCACTGACCAAACACTGACGGCAGCCCAGATTGGATAGTGCCAGACTGAACAGGGACACAAGTGGCAAGTGGCAAGTGGCAACACAAATCTGGACCTTCATTGCAGACTGCTAGTACTTCATTTATTACTTCGAGCAGGAATAATTAATGAATAGTACAACATAGAGTCATAGAAATAGATGCTCCAAAATTATCATTACATGGTGAATTCAAGTAGGTGCTAAATTATACATGTCAGGAGAGGCTACATGTCCTCTTTCATTCTGTTCCCCATGACATGCATATGACTGAGACTTTACTGATGTTGTGAGTCCAATTTTTTACATAATTTGAATAGAGTAATAAGAATTACTTACTTTTTTCTCTCCCTTACCCCTTCTCCCCTCAGCGGATAAAGTTGGTTCAAAATGTTGGAGATTTAAATATTTAGTAATTAAAAGTAGCCATATTGTATATAACTATAGTTATAGCAGGCATAGCTATGGCTAAGAGGCCTAGAGACTGAGGGTTCCACTCAGACACCAGTTGTACAGTACCAGGGCCCTGGTTCCTGAAAATACTCAAAGTCCCCACTACCACATACAAACCCGGGACAAAAAAGGTTGTATTGTGTTGCCTAGCAGAACCATCTGGACTCTCCTTTGTGCAGAATATCTATTGTACTGACTTACTCATCCGTCTTTTGATGGATGAGCGAATCAATTTGAAACAAACCAGGATTGTTACAAATTTCACAAAAAAATCATCCTTCAAACGAACCCAAAGCTTTGCAGAAATACATTAAAATGGCATGCATCACCATTTTACTGCACATGTTAGCGGGCACAACCATGAGGGAGGAAGAAGAAGGATTCTCACATGACCCTGGAAGGAAATGAAAGGGTGGGCTTGCCCTGATTGCCTCACAGGCTTAGAGACAGCCAGGATCAGCCACTCAGTGGGGCAGCAGACAGGAAGATGCCTATGTGCAGACCGTACAAAACATTATTCTGTGATAATGAAGGTGGATGGATGGATGCAGTGTCTGACAAAAATGATTTCAGGCACTGTGCAGAGTCACAAACACCTCTTCATGTGTAACAGGGACAGTGTAAGGAAAGAATAGAAAGAAATAACTGAGGAACTTTGATCAGGGAAAGCTTTGAGGGAGCGAGGGGCTGGGGCACAGTGCTTAAATGGAACTTGTCACCAGTTTTATGGTGTCCTAACTAAGGGCAACATAAATAAGTGACTGATTCTCTTAGCAAAATGCTGGGTCACTTTCTTTAATTTACCCAGTCAATCTGCCAACATCTTGTATTGAAAAGCTCTAGCACATAATGATGAGTCCTGAATATTCATGAGCTCCTTACTCTCCCCGCCCACCTGCTGCTGATTGACAGTTTTTTTTTTTCATATGAATCAGCAGCAGGTGGGCAGGGGAGTGGCTATAGCTCTGAATTATAAAAACGCTGGACTTAAATCAGCTCATTAGCATGCAGCGTGTGGCATCTTTGTGTGTATATTATGAGGTAACCATCTGTCGCACCAGTAAGTGAATACATCTAAGGTACTTTTTAGTAGTTAATGATTGTATATAATTAGTTAGATTATAATCAAATATCCACATGACAGGTTCCCTTTAATAATACAGCTGCTGCAGAACCTCATTCTTGCTGTACTGTGCAAGAAAACTAGCCATCTGCAAGAAAAAAAATGTATTTTTCTCTCATTTGAATAGAAAGACAGCATTTTTTTTTTTTACCCCAAACCTCAAGTTTCTACATATTATTACTGTCAGTGCAGCATTCTAATAACATTTTGCTGTTGATCAACTGCACATTTTATTTCAGTGCATTATATCAATCTGGTGCTATTAAACGTGTTTCATTGTACAAAAGCATTTTACATCAATAATGCCATTTTTAGACCTCATGCTTAGATGTGTTGGTTGTGCTAGTTATAGTGTCACCCATAGCCACGGTGAAGGCAGTGGTAGTGACAGTGGTACTGTGGGCAAGTACTGTACTTGGAAGGAGCCCACCATTATGTATCATAGTCTGATAACAGTAGCGGCGAAGGTGAGGATTTGATGATGGCTGTGTGTTGGACAGGACCTCGGAGCTGGATTGAGATGCTGGCTGAGGAGGAGGTAACATCTGAGGAGGAGGGATGTGGTAGCAATAAAGAACAGAGATGCCGTACGACCAGAACGTCCCAAAGAACTGCCAGGGCCAGATCTGCTTTGGGCACTGGTGATGCTGCTGATACTGTGGTAGAAGCAGACCTAAAATGTGCCAGAGCTAAGTCAAGCTTGGTTTCCACTAGCACTGCGCAAATATCTTCCATCTGGAAGTTATCCTCCATGGTAACGCTGGCCAGAATGGTGAGATATATGTTTGCTTTCTTATGCACTGACAGGCGTATCATTCACATAATGCAGGCTGATGATTACTGGATAGCCATGATTTCAGACCCTTGCTATCAAAACAAAATAGAGGAATGTTTTCCTCCCACAGAAAGGGACACCAAATGATATTACCAGGAAACACTATGTACACCCGCTGCAGCAGGTATCTGCAATGTAAGCCGTGTACCGGGGTGGGTTCCCCAGGATACAGCGAAGTCACCGACAAGGAAAGCGACACTGACACCAGCTTTATATGCAATAATAGAAACTTTACTTTGGAAATAGTATTAACACAAGTACAAACAGTATAAGTAATACCCCAGGCCCACAGTCACCGTCCCTGTCCGAGGGACAGGCCTAGCCCGTTGGCGCACACAGCAGAGCCTACAAGTCGTACTGTGCCGCTGTAGAGGACACACCTAACCGGTGGCAGACGCAGCAGAGCCTGCAAGTCAATTACTGTGCTGCAGTCCAGTACAGTAAGGCCTAACAAAGCTATAACCATATCTAACTAGCTAATACAAGGCCTATGCTAGTCTCTGTTACTTTAGGCGCCAAACAGTAAAGTGCAATTGGTAATCAGGTGTATTGACCTGCGTCCGTTCTGGGCCCTAGGATGCAGCTTACCCGGGATGGCCACCAAGCTCTCAGCAACCGTGCGGCCTTGCTTGATGATAAGGTTTTCTGTCCATACATTGGAACTGGTCTTCCTGGGACAACCTCTCTTTCAAAGAGCTGGATCGAGAAAGGGGACAACATATACTCTCCTTCCTTTAAGTGTCCATTCACTGCCGGAATACTATTTAGAGATGGTGTATTATATTATATTATATTGACAGAGCTGATATTTCGATAAATACATATAGCAAACTTGTCTAAATTGATTCAATGATTAGACTATACTACACCACCTCTCTTTGGTCTGCTGGCATTATCTTCATCCTGTGAATATATACTATAGCTTATACCACTACGTGCATATACCTTTTATGCCCTATTACCATTTACTAATTACCATTTACATGAATATGGTCTCCCATTTGTTCTAGTCTCAATATGAAGATAATGATCTTGGAATCACGTGTCATCCTCTTTTCTTGCCATGGTCTTCTCATCTGCTCCATATATTTATAGATTTATGTATATGTTGGACATCTGCTTACCGACTTATTTATCTATCTTGTCAATTTACTAGAATTATATTGCCCATCCTTGTTATGCAATATGTCCCTACTTATGATGTACCGAAATACTAAATTATGATGTACTTATTCTAGGCCGTGAACAAGGTCCTGCTGGACCGAAACAATATTGTTGGCCATTTGCACTATAAATGATCCTACCTGGGATGGACAATTAATAAATAAATGAATTAATTTTTGATAACCCAATTTTGAGTGCCGTGGTCTATATATATTTCCATTCACTGCCGGACATCCGCAAGCCAGGCTCGAATCGGATTCAGTCCCTCACAGCACAATCCTTCCACCATGTCAGATCAACACTTCCTGGTTCACTCAGAAGCAACCAGCATAAGTCATCACCTGCTTTACATATGCAAATCGCAGAGTGTGCTGGTTGTAGCTGCAAAACAGTGGCCTCTAGTACCCGGAAGGCCAAATGACAGTTTAAGTACAATTTAGGCACAAACATTATGCAGGAATAGCTGTTCCACAATCTCACATCTGAAAGGGAGACCCCTCTCCTTTCCCCACAGAGTCACCCACCTCCTGCCACAAGCAGTAGAAGCAGTGGCAGCAGCAGTTAGTTCAGTCTCCTCAACATGATGAAACAGTTTTTTCATGTGCCAACCTCCAGAATTACTGCCCAGGTTCAGTCCCACCTAGATTCTGGCATGTCTCCAGTCCATAACCTGTTATGAACTGGCCCAGTATTGTCTCTGTCTTCTTTCTTGCCCAGCTTACAGTGTCATCTCAGAGAGGGTTTGCAGCACCACAGGGGAATGGTGACACCCTTACAAACCAAGCTGTCCTCCACCAGTGTACAAAACATCACTTTTTGTCAAAATGAACCAAGACTGGATTCAAGAAGATTTTTACACTCCTCCAGCTGAGGCAGATGAATAGATCTGACCTTGCTGATAGTACCCCATCTTGCCACTATTGATCTCTGCCTGCCATTATGTTCCATATGTCTGCTGCTGCTTCCATCATACCACTGCTGCTGTCTACCTGCCAACATGTACCATATGGCTCCTGCCTCCGCCACAGCTGCTACTCCTCGCTGCTAATCCCCTATTGCCACCATCATTCACACTACACATCACCACTACTACCCATAAACAGCCAATCTACTGCCTTTCATGTTCCATGCTATTGCAGTAAAATGCCTCTATTACCTATTCCACATCCAAACTGTACTGTTCCTGTAATTTTTCTAGAACTTTTCTAGGCTAGAGACTTGTTCTTCATATTGTGCATGCATTCCACCCCCATTAAGGCATACTTTTGGAGGCTTGGTCCCAACAAGCTACTCTTTCTTCTGACATTTAACACGTGTTCGTGTTGCATGGGCAGGCATTCTGACTCTGTCAAGGCATTTTTTAAAAATCCTGTAACACTGTGTGTGTTTAAACACCATCTGCCCCCTATAAGGTGGTGGTTTGTTAACACCATCAAACATGCGTTTACCCATTGCTATGTATGTCAGTGTAACTCTGACATGATTTGCTATTGCTATTGCTTCAAGAGCTTAGGGAGGGAGGAGAGAAAAGGAAAAAATTCATAAAATTTTTTTACAAAAAGAGACAACATGTCTCTCTAAAAATTCCTAGGAGAGGAAAGAGTCAAAGGAGACTAGAGGGTGATATTTACCAATTTTGAGGGCACCTGGAGCAACATTTGTCCGAGTGGAACTAAACTTTTTCAAAGATTCGACAACAAACCTCAACCAAACCGAATGTCAGGAGGTTCGCACATCTCTATTACAGGGTCATTTCTACTCTGCTAAACAAACAACACTCTGCTACATCAGCAAATACAGTTTTAGATTTCTTCAGATTGTACATTGTATGCCATGATATTGCACAGTGGCATTTCATCTAACCATTTATAGGAGTTTTTCTTCTGAGAAAGCCTCTTACTGTGTATACATTTCTTGGTGCCGTTGCTTTTCTCCCCTCAAGGCAATATATTACTGAGACATTTTACAGATATGAACCTATCTTTCTCATCTCAGAATACCACACACTGTTTACCTCTCTGTAGCGCATGAGATTTCACCACAGAGTTATTAATCTTATATGTGCCTCTCTTCTGGCGACTGCTGGGGGTTAAGAACAAGTACAGGAAGGTTACTGAAATGGCAGGACTGTCGTCTAACAATATACTGGAAAGTGTAGGTCACCATCAAATAAAACCTCATGTGAAAAGGAAAAATGCAATTGTGCACCTACAGTAAGCTGGAAATGTCACTGGAAAAATAACATGTAGGGTCACGTAGCTGCAGGAATGATAAAACCGAAATCGTCTAAATTGTGAAATAAAAGCAAATAAAAAAATATTTACTGAAAAGTACAACATGCTTACATAAGTTATTGACTCCACATTATTTATATGGCTCCAACATATTTAGTAGTGTTGAAGAAAGTATGAACTTACGATTCCTGTTCCTCTCAAAATAGTTGTTCGGACATTTATTTCTATATCTGTATTTGTCTAAAAAAATTGTATCTGACAGATTAGTCCTGTGTGGGATAACGTAAATTATGAAATATGGCATCAGTCATATGACCCACGTACATCGCTTGACCCTGGCATTTATTTAACTGTTCAGGGAGCTACAAGATGAAAAGTAGTTATTGAGGAGCAGACCTCATCATCATGTCTGTCATTAAATTAGATAAAAATAAAAAATGAAAATCCCTTTAAGATGCTCGTCCATGCCTTTATAGCCACTTATAGTGGCAAAATAAGTAAAGAACAGGCAAAAACAAAACCTGTGTGATCTTTGTTACCTCCAACAGCAGATGACAGGGGACATTGAGGCTATTCATGTAAATATAATTTTTGGAAGCTTAAACCCATCAGGAGCCAGGACCAAGTTAAATTTGGCGGAAGCATTATCACTTCTTCCTCCTCACCCCCCAACTTTTTATTTTATTTTCTGTTGATATAAGGGTATAAGCATTATAAGGGCTTGGTTGTTTCTTGGGTTTTGTTTTTACTAAGTTCAATATGAGGCAAAATGTCAGGGTAATCCTATTCTGCAGGTATGTATATGGCAATACCAAAATTACCGTATATACTGTACTGTACACTAATTGACAAAACAAATAATGCACCAGGGAGTTGCTGGAATCAAATTACTTGGGTTTTCCGAGATTTTTATATTGATGACCTATCAGTAGTGTTGAGCGAATCGAAGTAAACAAAGTGGACTTCGATCTGAATTTTAGGAAAAAATTTGATTCGGCATGAAGCCAAATTTCCTCATGCTTCATGGTAACAAATCAATTTTCCTTGAAATGGCGGTAAAAAATAAAATAAAATCATACTTACCTCATCCATTTCAGTGCAAAGAGGCTGCCGCAACAATCTTGCTTGAAGATCCAATGCTAAAACTCGTGCTTGGTGACATATGATGTCATCATGCCAGCCGACAAGACGGCGTCATCTTGCGCAGTGCAAGATTTCGCACTGGATCTTCAAGCAAGATGGCCATTCTCTGTCATTGCATCTGCCATTTACAAAGAAATGCATTTCATTATGAAGTAATTTGTCACAAAGCAACTTTTTTTGTAACATTCGGCGAAGCAGCTGAATCCAATTTTAGAGAACTTCGCTAATCTCTAGTCATCAGCATCTGATCGTTGGGGGTCCAACACCCAGGACCCCTGCCAAAAAGCTGTTTGAAAAGGCAACGGCGCTCCTGCGAGTGCCACAACCTTCTCGCAGTTTGCCAAGCACAGCACCGTACATTGTATAGTGGCTGTGTTTGATATCGCAGCTCATCCCCTTTCACTTGTAAGAGGATGAGCTGCCCCTAATCCTCTCAGTGCCCACAGGAGTTCCAGTGCCTTCTCAAACAACGTATTGGCGGGGGTCCCAGGTGTCAGTCTCCCACCGATCAGCTATTGATGACCTATCCAGAGGATAAGATATCAGTATAAAAGTCTAGGAATATTAAAGTCTAGGAAAAACCTTCTTAATCTTTATAGGTGTGAATAGAGGATATTATATCTCTTGATATCTCTTATGGAGATTGGAGAGCTCCTAATTGACATGAGGAGTCTTATATGCCAGGTAACAGTCCTCTGGAATTCTGGGAGGAGGGGATGCAAATAAACTCTTAGCAAGCTCAGGCTCCAATGCCATTAGATGGCCTAATTATTATCCAAGTAATGTCTCAAAGCCTGTTTAAAAGGTCAAATATTGACTTATGGGACAACTACCTTATGTCTGGTGGCATTAGAGCAGGCATCTCAAACTGCGGCCCTCCAGCTGTTGCAAAACTACAACTCCCACAATGCCCTGCTGTAGGCTACCTGTAGGCTGTCCGGGCATGCTGGGAGTTGTAGTTTTGCAACAGCTGGAGGGCCGCAGTTTGAGATCCCTGCATTAGAGGCAGAACTTGCTAGGAGCTTATTTGCATACCCTCCTCCTTATAAGTGTGAATGTAATGATGATATATTTAAAAGGATAGGATGACGTTTATTGGGAAAACTGTACAACTGAAAGGAGGCTCTAGGACCCTGCTGGGTGCCTCTAAGCTCAATTCAAGATGAGAAAAAGTTAGGCATGGAGGCATACACATTTCATATAGTATCCTGCAGCACATTTACCTACAGGTGTTGCAGCTGTACACTTGCAGTTTGCTGAATATGTCATCTAAGCTGGTTCCACAAATGCTTGATTAGAAGTGTTGCAATCTGGTGAAAACATTCCTGGGAAATGAAAAGAAGCAGAAAACTATACTCGCCACCTCAACTCCAGGTTATTCCTTGAGGCAGTCAAGGCAATGGAGATCATCAACCAATGGTGCAAAACTTGTATGAAGAAAATTTTAAAGCTTCATACTACAAAATTACCAACACTTTATTTGTGGTCCATAAAAACGGCAGGGCTACAGTCCGCTTGTCAGTGTGTTTCGAACACTACAGTTCTTGTTCACGACATATAATGAGAGCTATTTAAAAGCAATCTGGATGTTTTACCTGTGAACTTCACAGATTAAGTTGGACGTAAAACCTGGAATGTATTTGTGCAGATTAGACTCTTTTTAATAATATGTATATGTAAGACACACAATGGTCATGTGTCACGGTCATATTGGTGTTTGATCGTGACGCGGTTGCTGTGCAGACTGGTTTTGTAGTTTGTGGTTTGCACATGCACTTCCCCTTTAAGGTGTGCCTCCCTGCTGTTGTCACGGTCATATTGGTGTTTGACCATGACTATGTTTGACCATGATGCGGTTGCTGTGCAGACTGGTTGCCAGGGGCAACGTGTAGTTTGTGGTTTGCACATGCACTTCCTCTTTAAGGTGTGCCTCCCTGCTGTTGATTAAGGTGTTTCCTGGGTGTGGCCGCAAGCTTGATATAAACCTGTGCAGTTGTACTACAGCCTTGCTTGGTATTGGAGCTTTGCTCCTTGCCTGGGTGTTCCAGCCCAGTCCTTGAGGGCCACCTTATGGAACATAAATTGTCCTCCCTTTTGTACCCTCCTTGTAACTTTACCCTCACTTGTTGTATGTGTGGTGTAGGTTTGTGTTCTGGGTGTGTGTAGCGTGTTGTTGGTTGTTACATCTCTGGGCTGTTGTTGGTGTTGGTCCCTGCATGTATGCTATACGTTACCCTGTATGTTTATACCTCCGAAAGGGGGTGGTTTACCGGAGGGGTTAACCATGTCTGGATGCAGTGCTGCCTGGGGCTGCCGTACACCTTGCTGTATGGGGCCCAGGCAGTATCAGGTATGCTGGATTCCTGTGTGGTGTTGTTTGTAAGGTGTCCTGTTTGGTGTGTGTGCACCTGTACTTATGCATGGGTTCCAGTCATAGTGGCAGCGAAAGGTAAGTGAGTTTTCCAGTGTTTTTACCTGCCGATCCAGTTGCTGCATATGGTCTTTTTCCTTCCACCTGTTATTAGGCAACTGGAGACTCCAGTTTGTCTGTGTCCCTGAGGAACCGGTTGTCTCCTATTCCTGACCCCTATGCCAGGGACCGTCAGGGTCAGCAGGATCCAGGTTCCAGTGCATGAGCCCTCCCACCTTCAGGGTTTGCTCATGCGGTCAGGAGATCAGGGTCAGGATTAGGGCGGATGTAGGTTGTGGCCTGCTCCCTCCATTGTTGTCTGGCCTAGTAACAGTTCCCATTATACGGTGCGGAGTCTCCCCCACTCCCCACTGAGACATCACGTGAATCATATTCAATAAATGTATAATAAGTTACTTTTGAAATTCATAATAAGCTTCTCGATTGAAAATCTATTTTTGACAGTGACCTCCACTTTGTGGTTTTGCAACTTTCTCTATAGCTTGGAAGCGAAAAGAAGTGAACCAGCATGTGTTTGGCCAAACCTGATGTATCTTGTTTGCCTTTTGAAATATCCAATATGTGCTCCCCAATGCAAGTTTTTAAATTTCTAATACAGCACCCAATATACAGGGAGTGCAGACTTATTAGGCAAATGAGTATTTTGACCACATCATCCTCTTTATGCATGTTGTCTTACTCCAAGCTGTATAGGCTCGACATCCTACTACCAATTAAGCATATTAGGTGATGTGCATCTCTGTAATGAGAAGGGGTGTGGTCTAATGACATCAACACCCTATATCAGGTGTGCATAATTATTAGGCAACTTCCTTTCCTTTGTCAAAATGGGTCAAAAGAAGGACTTGACAGGCTCAGAAAAGTCAAAAATAGTGAGATATCTTGCAGAGGGATGCAGCACTCTTAAAATTGCAAAGCTTCTGAAACGTGATCATCGAACAATCAAGCGTTTCATTCAAAATAGTCAACAGGGTCGCAAGAAGTGTGTGGAAAAACCAAGGCGCAAAATAACTGCCCATGAACTGAGAAAAGTCAAGCGTGCAGCTGCCAAGATGCCACTTGCCACCAGTTTGGCCATATTTCAGAGCTGCAACATCACTGGAGTGCCCAAAAGCACAAAGTGTGCAATATTCAGAGACATGGCCAAGGTAAGAAAGGCTGAAAGACGACCACCACTGAACAAGACACACAAGCTGAAACGTCAAGACTGGGCCAAGAAATATCTCAAGACTGATTTTTCTAAGGTTTTATGGACTGATGAAATGAGAGTGAGTCTTGATGGGCCAGATGGATGGGCCCGTGGCTGGATTGGTAAAGGGCAGAGAGCTCCAGTCCGACTCAGACGCCAGCAAGGTGGAGGTGGAGTACTGGTTTGGGCTGGTATCATCAAAGATGAGCTTGTGGGGCCTTTTCGGGTTGAGGATGGAGTCAAGCTCAACTCCCAGTCCTACTGCCAGTTTCTGGAAGACACCTTCTTCAAGCAGTGGTACAGGAAGAAGTCTGCATCCTTCAAGAAAAACATGATTTTCATGCAGGACAATGCTCCATCACACGCGTCCAAGTACTCCACAGCGTGGCTGGCAAGAAAGGGTATAAAGGAAGAAAATCTAATGACATGGCCTCCTTGTTCACCTGATCTGAACCCCATTGAGAACCTGTGGTCCATCATCAAATGTGAGATTTACAAGGAGGGAAAACAGTACACCTCTCTGAACAGTGTCTGGGAGGCTGTGGTTGCTTCTGCACGCAATGTTGATAGTGAACAGATCAAAACACTGACAGAATCCATGGATGGCAGGCTTTTGAGTGTCCTTGCAAAGAAAGGTGGCTATATTGGTCACTAATTTGTTTTTGTTTTGTTTTTGAATGTCAGAAATGTATATTTGTGAATGTTGAGATGTTATATTGGTTTCACTGGTAAAAATAAATAATTGAAATGGGTATATATTGGTTTTTTGTTAAGTTGCCTAATAATTATGCACAGTAATAGTCACCTGCACACACAGATATCCCCCTAAAATAGCTAAAACTAAAAACAAACTAAAAACTACTTCCAAAAATATTCAGCTTTGATATTAATGAGTTTTTTGGGTTCATTGAGAACATGGTTGTTGTTCAATAATAAAATTAATCCTCAAAAATACAACTTGCCTAATAATTCTGCACTCCCCGTATGTCTTATAACAGTTCGTTCAGTCTACTTTATAATCAACAAGGTCCAAATTGCAACTTAGAAAACTATTGATGTTATATTATTTTGCTATCTGAAAAAGTTTTTTTTTTTTGTATATGAACATACATTGCAGCAGGATCCCCTGTATTTAAAAGAACATTTTTGACTAAACCAGATTTTATTTTTGTTATCTGTAGTGCAAAAAAGGTTAGGAGATAGAATATCTCCAAGAGTTTGGCCTCTTTTTGCAACAGCTCTAAGGCTAGGGCTACACTGGTCGCGTGACACCATCACGGCCAGGATCGCTGAGCAGCAGTGAGCAGATGTTGGTGGAGGTGTTCTTGAAAGTAGATTTTAGGTACAGGGAAGGCAAGGTCCCTGAGGTGTGTGATGCCAACCCTTGGGTGCAAAGCAGGTGTGGAAATAAATAGGAGTCAGTTTAAATAAATAACTGGAACATTTACTGGGAATCACTTGCCTTGAGGTGACAGTTTCAGGTTCAGTTATCATGGAGGTGTTCACATAAACTTCTGCTCTTACTTGTGCTGTAATTCCAGCTAACAGGCTCAGTGGAGGTACTAAGAGGCTTCAATGTCCTGATGACACTAATATACTTCCTTTTACTAGTATCAATAAGTCCTTTATCTGTGCTAATTAGTTTAACTGGTTCACTTCCTAACAGCCAGCTACTGGATATAATATGTATCTTGTTCTCTATGTCTTTCTTTCTTTTTCTATCTTTCTGAAACCTACAGGGTGTTTCTCCCTACAGGCAGGCATACAACTTCTGCTCCATTATTTTTACTGGTTGCTAATAGAAATAGTTCTACATAGTCCATTGAGGAATGTGGTAAAACACAGCTTTGCGCTTAGTTGTAATAGTGTGTCCAAGTTCTTGAGGCTTTTCCCAGTCACTGAGTGCTGCGAAGTCCATAAGCTAGAGAATGCTACTATCTCCACTAGACTTGCTTTTACATTCTCCCTCTGCCTGGCCACTGCCAAGGGGGCTAAAGTGGCAGTTACACGGTGGACTTCTCTCTGACTCTCTTCACCCTGAACTGACTCTCTTCTCACTCTCACTACACTATTCCCCATCTATCTCCCTTCCTGTCTCTAGCCTGTCCCTTTTATAGAGGAATATACCAGCACCATCTACTGGTGACTAATGTAAAGTGGTGGTTACTAGCCTGTTAATAGGAATTTACAGCTTTCCATATTATATTAGTGACATTACTTTACATTACAGCTAGTATATTTCCATAAAACACAATTACAGTGTCTAGCAGTGTGTTTCAGGACTCTGCATGTCGCCTTCCTCTGATGTTGCGTCCTCCTCTAGCCCCTGATCCGACTCCCAGGTCCTGTCCAGCACACAATCGTTATCAGAGTCCTCACCATCCCTTTTTTTTTTTCTATCAGACTGTGGGATATGATGGTGGGTTCTTTGACCTCCCTCCCCTGCTATTTCCTTACTGCCACTGTTGCTGCCCCCAACACCAATAGTGCAGATATGAGGCCCACTACTACTACTACCATCACCAGCACAGCTATGCCTGAGGTCTGCAGCCTCCTCCTCCACCACGTCCTCAGGGCAATACAAACACTGACTGCTCTCATGCAAGACATCAACAGGGGAATCTCTTAACTATCTGTTGTAGGGCGTAGTGGGGTTTTATTGCCACTTCCTAGGAAGGGGAAGTGAAAGCTGGGAGGAATCCACTGAAAGCCTTCTTTGGGGCTGCAAGGAGGTGGAGGATGTGACGCTTGGCTCCATGACACTGTGTCGGACTCTGAATTTACCTCCACATTATCCTGCTGCAACTGAAAGTAGGAGTGAGTGATCCAATCCACAATCTCATCCTCTTTCTCCTTAACTATCATGTTGCACCTTTTCGGAGCCAGCAGGGACAACTGCAGACTACTACTACTACTACTACTTCTGGATGGATAGTTTGTAATGGTACTACCCACATTCTGGCTCTGGGTATTTCATTTTGAACCTGTCCTTAGCCGAGACATTTTTGGGACTATCAGGTGTTGTACACTACCCTGTGTATTGATGTAGTAAATATGCTGCTTAATTAAATTGAACCCCCCCCCCCCCACCCAAATAAAATTAAATTACAACTGTGTAGAGAAATAAATGAACGTTAATGGATGATTAAGGGTCAGGCCTCATGCTCAATTTCATGTTATCTATGACAGGTAGATTGCTGCTATACCTTGTGTACTAATGCAGTAATCAGATATATATGCTGCTTCATAAAATGGAACAAATCCCCCCAAAAATGTATTATTTCTTTCTAACCATGTGGAAACTGAATATACATAAATGGATGATTGAGGCTTAACCCTTAATATTGCGTTAACACTCCCGGGTAAATTGTTACCCTATCCTGTATACTGATCACCTATATTCGGGTTTAATTAAATTCAAAAAGTCCCAAAAAATTAAAATTGCAACCATGTGGAAATTTAATACACGTAAACGGGCGATTGAGGTTTGACATTAACTTTCTCGTTAATACACACAGGTAGATTGCTGCTACACCTTGGGTATTGATGCAGTAATCACATACTTATGCAGCTTACTTAAATTTAACCCCCCCAAAAATGTTTTGTTGGAACCGTATGGAAACTAAATATATGTAAACTGACAATTGAGTCTCGATGTTCAATTTCTCATTAATACACACAGGTAGATTGCTGCTTAATTAATACACCTTGGGTATTGATGCAGTAATCACGTATATATGCTGCTTAATTAAATTGAACCCCCCAAAAAAATTAAAATTGCAGCTGAGTGTAAAATGAATATACTTTAATGGACGATTGAGGTTTAATGCTCCATTTCTTGTTTATACACACAGGTAGATTTATTTTACACCTTGGGTATTGCTGCAAATTTGATACTTAATTAAATTAAAACCCCCGCCCCCCCCAAAAAAAAAAAGTTACATTGCAACAGCGTGGAAACTAAATATACTAAAATGGACGATTGAGGCTTGACCCTAATGAAATTGAACCCCACAAAAAAAGGTTTTCTTTGAAAATGGAGTAAAAAAATTAAGTATTTGCTTTAAGTTTGCACTGCAGCATCCGTACTTTTGATAGCAGGCACAGCCAGCCACAGCTCCTGTCTTCTCTCTCCCTGTCTGTCAGCTGCCCTACTTGTCTCTATCCCACACAACACACACAATTCTTCTATGGAATCCTAGCGTTTCCCTTCACTCTCCCTGGCAATATGCTTAATTGATTTCTGACTTTCCCTGATCGATTTCTCCTCTCCCTTACTCCCTAAGATCGTTTTATTGGCAGACATTATCACCCAACCACACTCATTCACAGCCTAGCACAGAATGGCATTCAGCTCGTTCTGCTTGGGCACCTCCCTGCTTGCTGCAGCATTGATTAGCTCATCCAGGCTGTCTGTCAGCCTGGGAGCCAATTGGGGCAAGCCCACCCTCACACTTCCTCTCAGGGTTTTGCGAGACCTCTTCTTTCTCTCTAGTGCTTAGTTTTAGTGGTTTCGTCCTAAACAAACCTGGAAATAAGTTTGTCTGACGTCCGAAAAAAGCAAATTTCGGACCGAACTTAATTCGGTCTGAACTGGTTCGCTCATCCTTGGTACCATATGTGGGGTACATATGACTTTTAATCAGTATTTATTTAATTTTTTGGGAGGTGAAGTGACCAAACATCAGCAATTCTGATACCGATATATAATGAAAATGTGATATTTTAGACTGTTGGACAATTTTAGGATGGAAAATAATATTTTAATATGGCAAATGTGAAAAGTTGTTTGTAATATTTTATTTTAAAAGTTGTATGCAATATATTTTTAATATTAGCGATTTTTTTATTTAAATTAAAAACTGTATTAAATGAATTATGATTTTTTTTTTAGTTCCTCTAGGAAACGTGATTAATATTTCTGTATTGCAGATGAGATTTTACCAGCATTCCTTTGAATTTCGGAGGAGGGGGCGATTGGTTAACAGAGAGAGCCTCCTCTCTTATTAACTGCCTTTAAATGCCGCAGTTGCTATTAATTGTGGCATCTGCGGGGTTAACAGCCACAAGTGGGTGTAAGCTGTTTAAAGCACATGGCACCTGGCCTGTGTTTAATGAACTTAGCTCCGGAGCCCCCTCTATACACTGATTGCATGCCCGCGACTTAAGTCTTGAGTACATGTATGTCAAAGTTCACAAAAGGTGCAAAGGGGATTTACCATTTGGGATTTTTTTAATTTTTTTTTATGAAATACAAATAAAACAAAATGGTTTAACTGATTCAATGAAAAGATGAAGCAGCAGTCTCCAGGTGGACTAAAAAACTGAAGGCTGCTGTAGCTAGCTGGTGCCCATTGCCTTTAAAATGACCTTATAGTACAACCTTAGTGGCAGTATGAGACAGACATGGGCAATTTGATCTTCACACATATCTTCTCTTTTTTTGTGGTCGAAAACTGCTGTATGGGAACACAGCATAACGGGAAAAAGTGTCATGTGCTTTTGGGGGGCAGATTTTGTTGAAATGGTATTCGGAGACACCATGTTGCATTTGAAGAGACCCTGTGGTACCCTTACAGTAGAAACCCTGAAAAAGTGACCACATTCTGGAAACTATACACCCCAAATGAATTTTTCAAGTGGTGTAGTGAGCACTTTGGCACAACAGGCATTTCACAGAATTTAGAAATTTTTGGCTGTGAAGATAAAACATTACATATTGGCCCAAATTTTCAATTTTTTAAGGTGCTACAGGAGAAAAAGCACCCCACAATTATCTACCAAGGGGTGTAGGAAGCATTTTTACCCCATAGATGTTTTGCAAAATATTAATTCCCAGAAGATAGGCAAAGTGAAAATTACTATTTTTACACAGATATGCCATATTGGTGCCAAATATGTTCTGCCCATTGTGTGCCAGTGTGAAAAGGAAATCCTCCTATTATTATGCCATGCTTCCTGGTTTTAGAAAATGTGATTCTAATCTTTTGACTGGATATACCATAGGGCTCAGGAGTAAAAGAGCACCATGCGCATTTGAGGCCTAATGTGGTGATTTACACATCATATTCTGACAACTGTAGAGACTGTGGGGGGAAATAATCAATTGGAACCCCTGAGAAGTAACCCTATATCAGAATCTATACAACTCAAGGTATTTATTGAGGAATGAAGTGAGCATTTTGATGCCACAGATATTTTTTGCAGAAATGCGCAGTGGAATGTGCAACTGATATGGCATTTCACTGCCCAATATGCTGTGCCCAGCTTGTGCCATCTTAAACGCACCAGACTATTTAATTGTCAAGTGGGTACTGCTGGGTATTGAAATGCCCTAAATGTGGAAGTAAACTGCTGGATACGTTGCAGGGTTCAGAAGGAGAAGACCACCTTTTGGCTTGCATGATGAGTTGACCTATTCATATGGTACCATTTTGGGGTACATAGTACTTTTTGATCACTCACAAGTACTCTCTTTTTAAGGCAAAGTGACAAGAAATGGCTGTTTTGACACCATATTATTTTTTTTACTGTGTTCACCTGATGGGGCCGGACGTTAAGTATCAGGCAATACCTAATTTGTCTATTTTTAATTGTTTGCAATCTTATACAATAAAAGCTTTTTTAGAAAAAATATCCTCTTTTATCTTATGATGAACCAATGGACAAAACCAGGTCTAAGAATTACATACTGTAGGCCAGTTATGAGATCCTTTCTACCCCTCCTATCAGCTTTTTGGTGCAGTGCCACCTCCTACTGTTTGCTGACAGTCAAGAAAATATCCATTTTGCCAGCTGCCATCACCAAGCATGGCATGGTGACCCCCCCCCCAGTGAGCAACCTAGAACCTTAAGATGAAATCAGTGCCTGGTACATCATCATATTAATAATATAAGTACAAAGCAATAGCAAACATACTAAAACATACTTAAAGTGAAACTTGCAGTCGTTTTACCCTTAAAGGGAATGTGCATGACCATACCCCTGGACCAACACTGTTGAATTGCCATTGTGCTGGTGGTGCTTATTCATTTGTCCACCTATGTTCAGACCTAGGAGGAAATATCCACCAGTTCCCAGTGCCATAGTTACTACATATACATTTAGTTCATTTTCCACCTCAGCAGTTTGGATAAGAGAAGGAAAAAGGGTAAAGGTAGGGGACTTTTTATCTTAGGCTACTTTCACACTGGCGTTTTGGCTTTTATTTATTTTTGTCATGGCTATAGAAGACATAATATAACCGGATCCGTTAATGACGGATGCATGTGGTTGTATTATTGTAAAGGAAGCGTTTTTGCAGATCCATGATGGATCCGCAAAAAACGCTAATGTGAAAGTAGCCTTACTGCCACTATTGGCCGATCTGTTCCGATCCTGTGAAGTACATTATTGCTGATAATCCAGGTCTATGTAGATACTCAAAATATTGGAAACAATAGCAATTTTGTCAAATATGGACAAATGGAAGTTAGCAGATATGATAACAATGCATATATTATGGAAATCCATCCTTCTTTGACTTTTTGACTTTTGCCATTAAATCAGCAGATTTTCACTCTAAAGAAAGAATAAACTAAACATAGCGCTGGACACATTTGTATATTAAAGTGCCAAAGCATTTACATTTTTCCCCACAAAAATGTAAATATAAACCTATTAAGTGACACTTAGCAGGGGGAACAAACGTAGAAGACTGTAATGGCATGGAAAGAAAAGCGGGCTTTGTTAAATATTTAATTGTATATTGAATTCATACATTTTAATGGTAAGCTGCTGAACTGTAGTTGAACTGTATCATAGCTCCTCATATATTTTATACGAAATTATTATCTATAGTATACAGTACCTAATGAATCTGTTCTGCATATACGGATTATTAGCATTTTGTTTATATACGGTATATTAGTAGAGATGAGCGAATTGAAGTTGACGAAGTGGAATTCAATCCAAATTTAAGGAAAGATTCGGTTTGCACCAAATCCAAATTTCCTCATGATTCGTGGTAACAGATTGCATTTTTTCCCAAAATGGCTACTGCACGTGTTAGGACATGGTGCAAAGAACCATGCGGCCAATCAGCAGCCAGCCAGCCCTGTGATGTCACAGCCCTATAAATAGCCTCAGCCATCTTGTATTCTGCCATTTTCCAGAGTATTTAGTGCAGGGAGAAACGTCAGCAAGCGCTAGGGACAGTGCTAGAAAAGACTTTAAAACTTGTATTTTGGTGTATAGAAGTTCAGGGAAAGGATAGGGAAGAATCATTCCACAGTATTGAAGCAGAACAGGGTTCAGTAGGGTAGGTTACAGCCTGGGTAATAGGAACAACCCTATTACACCTTGCTGCACTGACTGGGCATCAAAATTGCCATTATACAGCTCTGTAATTCCAGCAAACCATTCTTGTTATTGGGGTGCAAGTGCAGTTTGATACAGCCATTAACAGGGTTTATTACAAGGAAATATTTCTACGTCTTATTTGCCCTTGTGCGGTGCAGTTATATGTTCTAAAGCCCTTTTTGGTGTGTATTAGTGGCAAAAATATATATATTATTTGCCGTTCAGTGGTGCAGTTATATGTTCTAAATAGAGTTGAGCGGACACCTGGATGTTCGGGTTCGAGAAGTTCGGCCGAACTTCCCGGAAATGTTCGGGTTCGGGATCCGAACCCGATCAGAACTTCGTCCCGAACCCTATTAAAGTCAATGGGGACCCGAACTTTTCGGCACTAAAAAGGCTGTAAAACAGCCCAGGAAAGGGCTAGAGGGATGCAAAAGGCAGCAACATGTAGGTAAATCCCCTGCAAACAAATTTGGATAGGGAAATGACTAAAAATAAAAATAAAATAAATAAAAATTAACCAATATCAATTAGAGAGTGGTCTCATAGCAGAGAATCGGGCTTCATGTCAGCCACCACTGCAACAGTCCATTGTCAGATATTTAGGCCCAGCACCCAGGCAGAGGAGAGAGGTCCCGTAACAGAGAATCTGTCTTCATGTCAGCAGAGAATCAGTCTGCATGTCATAGCAGAGAATCAGGCTGCACGTCAGCCACCAGTGCAACAGTCCATTGGCATATATTTAGGCCCAGCACCCAGGCAGAGGAGAGAGGTCCCGTAACAAAGGATCTGGCTTCATGTCAGCAGAGAATCAGTCTGCATGTCATAGCAGAGAATCAGGCTTCATGTCAGCCACCACTGCAACAGTCCATTGTCATATATTTAGGCCCAGCACCCAGGCAGAGGAGAGAGGTCCCGTAACAGAGAATCTGGCTTCATGTCAGCAGAGAATTAGTCTGCATGTCATAGCAGAGAATCAGGCTTCATGTCAGCCACCACTGCAACAGTCCATTGGCATATATTTAGGCCCAGCACACAGGCAGAGAAGAGAGGTCCCGTAACAGAGAATCTGTCTTCATGTCAGCAGAGAATTAGTCTGCATGTCATAGCAGAGAATCAGCCTTCACGTCAGCCACCACTGCAACAGTCCATTGTCAGATATTTAGGCCCAGCACCCAGGCAGAGGAGAGAGGTCCCGTAACAGAGAATCTGGCTTCATGTCAGCAGAGAATCAGTCTGCATGTCATAGCAGAGAATCAGGCTTCACGTCAGCCACCAGTGCAACAGTCCATTGTCAGATATTTAGGCCCAGCACCAAGGCAGAGGAGAGAGGTCCCATAACAGAGAATCTGGCTTTATGTCAGCAGAGAATCAGTCTGCATGTCATAGCAGAGAATCAGGCTTCACATCAGCCACCAGTGCAACAGTCCATTGTCATATATTTAGGCCCAGCACCCAGGCAGAGGAGAGAGGTCCCGTAACAGAGGATCTGGCTTCATGTCAGCAGAGAATCAGTCTGCATGTCATAGCAGAGAATCAGGCTTCACGTCAGCCACCACTGCAACAGTCCATTGTCAGATATTTAGGCCCAGCACCAAGGCAGAGGAGAGAGGTCCCATAACAGAGAATCTGGCTTTATGTCAGCAGAGAATCAGTCTGCATGTCATAGCAGAGAATCAGGCTTCACATCAGCCACCAGTGCAACAGTCCATTGTCATATATTTAGGCCCAGCACCCAGGCAGAGGAGAGAGGTCCCGTAACAGAGGATCTGGCTTCATGTCAGCAGAGAATCAGTCTGCATGTCATAGCAGAGAATCAGGCTTCACGTCAGCCACCACTGCAACAGTCCATTGGCATATATTTAGGCCCAGCACCCAGGCAGAGGAGAGAGGTCCCGTAACAGAGAATCTGGCTTCATGTCAGCAGAGAATCAGTCTGCATGTCATAGCAGAGAATCAGGCTTCACGTCAGCCACCAGTGCAACAGTCCATTGGCATAAATTTAGGCCCAGCACCCAGGCAGAGGAGAGAGGTCCCGTAACAGAGGATCTGGCTTCATGTCAGCAGAGAATCAGTCTGCATGTCATAGCAGAGAATCAGGCTTCATGTCAGCCACCACTGCAACAGTCCATTGGCATATATTTAGGCCCAGCACCCAGGCAGAGGAGAGAGGTCCCGTAACAGAGGATCTGGCTTCATGTCAGCAGAGAATCAGTCTGCATGTCATAGCAGAGAATCAGGCTTCATGTCAGCCACCACTACAACAGTCCATTGTCATATATTTAGGCCCAGCACCCAGGCAGAGGAGAGAGGTCCCGTAACAGAGGATCTGGCTTCATGTCAGCAGAGAATCAGTCTGCATGTCATAGCAGAGAATCAGGCTTCATGTCAGCCACCACTGCAACAGTCCATTGGCATATATTTAGGCCCAGCACACAGGCAGAGAAGAGAGGTCCCGTAACAGAGAATCTGTCTTCATGTCAGCAGAGAATTAGTCTGCATGTCATAGCAGAGAATCAGGCTTCACGTCAGCCACCACTGCAACAGTCCATTGTCAGATATTTAGGCCCAGCACCAAGGCAGAGGAGAGAGGTCCCATAACAGAGAATCTGGCTTTATGTCAGCAGAGAATCAGTCTGCATGTCATAGCAGAGAATCAGGCTTCACGTTAGCCACCAGTGCAACAGTCCATTGTCATATATTTAGGCCCAGCACCCAGGCAGAGGAGAAAGGTCCCGTAACAGAGGATCTGGCTTCATGTCAGCAGAGAATCAGTCTGCATGTCATAGCAGAGAAACAGGCTTCACGTCAGCCACCACTGCAACAGTCCATTGGCATATATTTAGGCCCAGCACCCAGGCAGAGGAGAGAGGTCCCGTAACAGAGGATCTGGCTTCATGTCAGCAGAGAATCAGTCTGCATGTCATAGCAGAGAATCAGGCTTCACGTCAGCCACCACTGCAACAGTCCATTGTCATCAGTGGCGTACTGCCCATAGAGGCAGACCACGCCACTGCTATGGGGCCCGCGGCACTGGGGGGCCCGTAGCGCAGATAAGGCCCCGCCCACTCATGACCTGTAGCCGGCTATGCGGCTGCTTTTCTCCCCAGGGCCCCCCCCATGTTTAGCTGAATCGCCTCCCAGAGGCGCGGCTAAGGCCCTAGACACCCTCCTCAGCGCCGCGGTCTGCAAACACCCGATCCTCCTCTCGTCGGCGTCCCAAATCCCGCGCAGGCGCAGTGCCGGCGATTGCCTGCGCTCTGATAATACGGCTGAGGGCAACAGCTTCAACATCGTCACTGGGCATGCGCCGAGCCCAGTGACGATGTTGAAGCTGTTGCCCTCAGCCGTATTATCAGAGCGCAGGCGCAGGCAATCGCCGGCACTGCGCCTGCGCGGGATTTGGGACGCCGACGAGAGGAGGATCGGGTGTTTGCAGACCGCGGCGCTGAGGAGGGGGGGCGGGTGTTGAGGACTTAGCCGCGCCTCTGGGAGGCGATTCAGCTAAACATGGAGGCGTTAGAGTTTTCATATTTAGGCGGGCACGGCACTTCAGAGGGGCACCGTGGAGAAAGAAAACCGCCCCTCTGGGCTCCAGTCCTTACAGCGTCATTTGCTTATCCTAAGAATCGATTTTTAGAAGAAAGGACAAGACTGACATGGAAAAGAAGAACACAGATGGAAAAAAGGTACTTTATTAAACATGGATCCATGAGTACCTTTTTTCCATCTGTCTTGTTCTTTTTATTCTGTGTCTTGTCATTTCTTCAAAAAATCGATTCTTATGATATGTAAATGACGCTGTAAGGAGCCCAGAGGGGCGTTATTCTTTCTCCACGGTGCCCAGGAACGCCCCTCTGAAGTGCCGTGCCCGGCTAAATTTGAAAACTAATAACGCCTCCAAGTTCATCTAAATCGCCTCCCAAATCCGATCCTCCTCTCGCTGGCATCCCAAATCCCGCGCAGGCGCAGTGCCGGCGATTGCCTGCGCTATGATAAGATGACTGACGGCACTACGCCTGCGCGGGATTTGGGATGCCGGCGAGAGGAGGATCGGGGTGTTTGCCGCAGAGCGGCACTTAGCCGTGCCTCTGGGAGGCGATTTAGATGAACTTGGAGGCGTTATTAGTTTTCAAACTTAGCCGGGCACGGCACTTCAGAGGGGCGTTCCTGGGCACCGTGGAGAAAGAATAACGCCCCTCTGGGCTCCTTACAGCGTCATTTACATATCATAAGAATCGATTTTTTGAAGAAATTACAAGACTCGCAATCAAAAGAACAAGACAGATGGAAAACAGGTACTCTGTTAAACATGGATTCACGAAAAAAAAATTGGGGGTAAATTGCTAGTGACAGATTCCCTTTAAGGCTACTTTCACACTTGCGTT
Source organism: Bufo gargarizans (assembly GCF_014858855.1). NCBI lineage: Eukaryota > Metazoa > Chordata > Amphibia > Anura > Bufonidae > Bufo > Bufo gargarizans. The sequence continues at coordinate 607,354,896 of NC_058082.1, forward strand.
CAGAGCGGATCCGTCTGGTGTCTGCACAGACGGATCCGCACCTATAATGCAAACGCTTAGATCCGTTCAGAACGGATCCGTTTGCATTAACATGAACAAAAAAAAAAAACATATTTTTTTTTTGTTCATGATAGTGCAAACGGATCCGTTTTGACTTTACATTGAAAGTCAATGGGGGACGGATCCGTTTGAAAATTGAGCCATACTGTGTCAACTTCAAACGGATCCGTCCCCATTGACTTACATTGTAACTCTGGACGGATCCGTTTGCCTCCGCACGGCCAGGCAGACACCCGAATGCTGCAAGCAGCGTTCAGGTGTCCGCCTGCTGAGTGGAGCGGAGGACAGATGGAGCCATACTGATGCATTCTGAGCGGATCCGCATCCACTCAGAATGCATTAGGGCTGGACGGATCCGTTCGGTGCCGCTTGTGAGAACCTTCAAACGGAACTCACAAGCGGAGACCCGAACGCAAGTGTGAAAGTAGCCTAACATGGCACCCCAAATAAGGAGATCTGCAGGCTGCAGCAGATATCCCATGTGACAGGTCACCCCCAGGAAACCCCTAACAGTTTCTGTAGGTCATGTATAAATTTATTTAATGGGGGTGTGGCATGGGAGGAGCAAAGTCAGGAAGTGGGAGGGGCCATGGTGGGTAGTGGGCGGGGTTAAGGGGCCCAATTCAGATTTTTGCTATGGGGCCCAGTGATTCCTATGTACGCCTCTGATTGTCATATATTTAGGCCCAGCACCCAGGCAGAGGAGAGAGGTCCCGTAACAGAGGATCTGGCTTCATGTCAGCAGAGAATCAGTCTGCATGTCATAGCAGAGAATCAGGCTTCATGTCAGCCACCACTGCAACAGTCCATTGTCATATATTTAGGCCCAGCACGCAGGCAGAGGAGAGAGGTCCCATAACAGAGAATCTGGCTTCATGTCAGCAGAAAATTAGTCTGCATGTCATAGCAGAGAATCAGGCTTCATGTCAGCCACCACTGCAACAGTCCATTGGCATATATTTAGGCCCAGCACACAGGCAGAGAAGAGAGGTCCCGTAACAGAGAATCTGTCTTCATGTCAGCAGAGAATTAGTCTGCATGTCATAGCAGAGAATCAGCCTTCACGTCAGCCACCACTGCAACAGTCCATTGTCAGATATTTAGGCCCAGCACCCAGGCAGAGGAAAGAGGTCCCGTAACAGAGAATCTGGCTTCATGTCAGCAGAGAATCAGTCTGCATGTCATAGCAGAGAATCAGGCTTCACGTCAGCCACCAGTGCAACAGTCCATTGTCAGATATTTAGGCCCAGCACCAAGGCAGAGGAGAGAGGTCCCATAACAGAGAATCTGGCTTTATGTCAGCAGAGAATCAGTCTGCATGTCATAGCAGAGAATCAGGCTTCACATCAGCCACCAGTGCAACAGTCCATTGTCATATATTTAGGCCCAGCACCCAGGCAGAGGAGAGAGGTCCCGTAACAGAGGATCTGGCTTCATGTCAGCAGAGAATCAGTCTGCATGTCATAGCAGAGAATCAGGCTTCACGTCAGCCACCAGTGCAACAGTCCATTGGCATAAATGTAGGCCCAGCACCCAGGCAGAGGAGAGAGGTCCCGTAACAGAGGATCTGGCTTCATGTCAGCAGAGAATCAGTCTGCATGTCATAGCAGAGAATCAGGCTTCACGTCAGCCACCAGTGCAACAGTCCATTGTCATATATTTAGGCCCAGCACCCAGGCAGAGGAGAGAGGTCCCGTAACAGAGAATCTGGCTTCATGTCAGCAGAGAATCAGTCCGCATGTCATAGCAGAGAATTAGGCTTCACGTCAGCCACCAGTGCAACAGTCCATTGGCATAAATTTAGGCCCAGTGCCCAGGCAGAGGAGAGTGGTCCCGTAACAGAGGATCTGGCTTCATGTCAGCAGAGAATCAGTCTGCATGTCATAGCAGAGAATTCGGCTTCATGTCAGCCACCACTGCAACAGTCCATTGGCATATATTTAGGCCCAGCACCCAGGCAGAGGAGAGAGGTCCCGTAACAGAGGATCTGGCTTCATGTCAGCAGAGAATCAGTCTGCATGTCATAGCAGAGAATCAGGCTTCATGTCAGCCACCACTGCAACAGTCCATTGTCATATATTTAGGCCCAGCACCCAGGCAGAGGAGAGAGGTCCCGTAACAGAGAATCTGGCTTCATGTCAGCAGAGAATTAGTCTGCATGTCATAGCAGAGAATCAGGCTTCATGTCAGCCACCACTGCAACAGTCCATTGGCATATATTTAGGCCCAGCACACAGGCAGAGAAGAGAGGTCCCGTAACAGAGAATCTGTCTTCATGTCAGCAGAGAATTTGTCTGCATGTCATAGCAGAGAATCAGGCTTCACGTCAGCCACCACTGCAACAGTCCATTGTCAGATATTTAGGCCCAGCACCAAGGCAGAGGAGAGAGGTCCCATAACAGAGAATCTGGCTTTATGTCAGCAGAGAATCAGTCTGCATGTCATAGCAGAGAATCAGGCTTCACGTCAGCCACCAGTGCAACAGTCCATTGTCATATATTTAGGCCCAGCACCCAGGCAGAGGAGAGAGGTCCCGTAACAGAGGATCTGGCTTCATGTCAGCAGAGAATCAGTCTGCATGTCATAGTAGAGAAACAGGCTTCACGTCAGCCACCACTGCAACAGTCCATTGGCATATATTTAGGCCCAGTACCCAGGCAGAGGAGAGAGGTCCCGTAACAGAGAATCTGGCTTCATGTCAGCAGAGAATCAGTCTGCATGTCATAGCAGAGAATTAGGCTTCACGTCAGCCACCAGTGCAACAGTCCATTGGCATAAATTTAGGCCCAGCACCCAGGCAGAGGAGAGAGGTCCCGTAACAGAGGATCTGGCTTGTTGTCAGCAGAGAATCAGTCTGCATTTCATAGCAGAGAATCAGGCTTCATGTCAGCCACCAGTGCAACAGTCCATTGTCATATATTTAGGCCCAGCACCCAGGCAGAGGAGAGAGGTCCCGTAACAGAGAATCTGTCTTCATGTCAGCAGAGAATCAGTCTGCATGTCATAGCAGAGAATCAGGCTTCACGTCAGCCACCACTGCAACAGTCCATTGTCAGATATTTAGGCCCAGCACCAAGGCAGAGGAGAGAGGTCCCATAACAGAGAATCTGGCTTTATGTCAGCAGAGAATCAGTCTGCATGTCATAGCAGAGAATCAGGCTTAACGTCAGCCACCAGTGCAACAGTCCATTGTCATATATTTAGGCCCAGCACCCAGGCAGAGGAGAGAGGTCCCGTAACAGAGGATCTGGCTTCATGTCAGCAGATAATCAGTCTGCATGTCATAGCAGAGAATCAGGCTTCATGTCAGCCACCACTGCAACAGTCCATTGGCATATATTTAGGCCCAGCACTCAGGCAGAGGAGAGAGGTCCCGTAACAGAGGATCTGGCTTCATGTCAGCAGAGAATCAGTCTGCATGTCATAGCAGAGAATCAGGCTTCATGTCAGCCACCACTGCAACAGTCCATTGTCATATATTTAGGCCCAGCACCCAGGCAGAGGAGAGAGGTCCCGTAACAGAGAATCTGGCTTCATGTCAGCAGAGAATTAGTCTGCATGTCATAGCAGAGAATCAGGCTTCATGTCAGCCACCACTGCAACAGTCCATTGGCATATATTTAGGCCCAGCACACAGGCAGAGAAGAGAGGTCCCGTAACAGAGAATCTGTCTTCATGTCAGCAGAGAATTTGTCTGCATGTCATAGCAGAGAATCAGGCTTCACGTCAGCCACCACTGCAACAGTCCATTGTCAGATATTTAGGCCCAGCACCAAGGCAGAGGAGAGAGGTCCCATAACAGAGAATCTGGCTTTATGTCAGCAGAGAATCAGTCTGCATGTCATAGCAGAGAATCAGGCTTCACGTCAGCCACCAGTGCAACAGTCCATTGTCATATATTTAGGCCCAGCACCCAGGCAGAGGAGAGAGGTCCCGTAACAGAGGATCTGGCTTCATGTCAGCAGAGAATCAGTCTGCATGTCATAGCAGAGAAACAGGCTTCACGTCAGCCACCACTGCAACAGTCCATTGGCATATATTTAGGCCCAGTACCCAGGCAGAGGAGAGAGGTCCCATAACAGAGAATCTGGCTTCATGTCAGCAGAGAATCAGTCTGCATGTCATAGCAGAGAATTAGGCTTCACGTCAGCCACCAGTGCAACAGTCCATTGGCATAAATTTAGGCCCAGCACCCAGGCAGAGGAGAGAGGTCCCGTAACAGAGGATCTGGCTTGTTGTCAGCAGAGAATCAGTCTGCATGTCATAGCAGAGAATCAGGCTTCATGTCAGCCACCAGTGCAACAGTCCATTGTCATATATTTAGGCCCAGCACCCAGGCAGAGGAGAGAGGTCCCGTAACAGAGAATCTGTCTTCATGTCAGCAGAGAATCAGTCTGCATGTCATAGCAGAGAATCAGGCTTCACGTCAGCCACCACTGCAACAGTCCATTGTCAGATATTTAGGCCCAGCACCAAGGCAGAGGAGAGAGGTCCCATAACAGAGAATCTGGCTTTATGTCAGCAGAGAATCAGTCTGCATGTCATAGCAGAGAATCAGGCTTAACGTCAGCCACCAGTGCAACAGTCCATTGTCATATATTTAGGCCCAGCACCCAGGCAGAGGAGAGAGGTCCCGTAACAGAGGATCTGGCTTCATGTCAGCAGATAATCAGTCTGCATGTCATAGCAGAGAATCAGGCTTCATGTCAGCCACCACTGCAACAGTCCATTGGCATATATTTAGGCCCAGCACTCAGGCAGAGGAGAGAGGTCCCGTAACAGAGGATCTGGCTTCATGTCAGCAGAGAATCAGTCTGCATGTCATAGCAGAGAATCAGGCTTCATGTCAGCCACCACTGCAACAGTCCATTGTCATATATTTAGGCCCAGCACGCAGGCAGAGGAGAGAGGTCCCATAACAGAGAATCTGGCTTCATGTCAGCAGAGAATTAGTCTGCATGTCATAGCAGAGAATCAGGCTTCATGTCAGCCACCACTGCAACAGTCCATTGGCATATATTTAGGCCCAGCACACAGGCAGAGAAGAGAGGTCCCGTAACAGAGAATCTGTCTTCATGTCAGCAGAGAATTAGTCTGTATGTCATAGCAGAGAATCAGCCTTCACGTCAGCCACCACTGCAACAGTCCATTGTCAGATATTTAGGCCCAGCACCCAGGCAGAGGAGAGAGGTCCCGTAACAGAGAATCTGGCTTCATGTCAGCAGAGAATCAGTCTGCATGTCATAGCAGAGAATCAGGCTTCACGTCAGCCACCAGTGCAACAGTCCATTGTCAGATATTTAGGCCCAGCACCAAGGCAGAGGAGAGAGGTCCCATAACAGAGAATCTGGCTTTATGTCAGCAGAGAATCAGTCTGCATGTCATAGCAGAGAATCAGGCTTCACATCAGCCACCAGTGCAACAGTCCATTGTCATATATTTAGGCCCAGCACCCAGGCAGAGGAGAGAGGTCCCGTAACAGAGGATCTGGCTTCATGTCAGCAGATAATCAGTCTGCATGTCATAGCAGAGAATCAGGCTTCATGTCAGCCACCACTGCAACAGTCCATTGGCATATATTTAGGCCCAGCACCCAGGCAGAGGAGAGAGGTCCCGTAACAGAGGATCTGGCTTCATGTCAGCAGAGAATCAGTCTGCATGTCATAGCAGAGAATCAGGCTTCATGTCAGCCACCACTGCAACAGTCCATTGTCATATATTTAGGCCCAGCACGCAGGCAGAGGAGAGAGGTCCCATAACAGAGAATCTGGCTTCATGTCAGCAGAGAATTAGTCTGCATGTCATAGCAGAGAATCAGGCTTCATGTCAGCCACCACTGCAACAGTCCATTGGCATATATTTAGGCCCAGCACACAGGCAGAGAAGAGAGGTCCCGTAACAGAGAATCTGTCTTCATGTCAGCAGAGAATTAGTCTGCATGTCATAGCAGAGAATCAGCCTTCACGTCAGCCACCACTGCAACAGTCCATTGTCAGATATTTAGGCCCAGCACCCAGGCAGAGGAAAGAGGTCCCGTAACAGAGAATCTGGCTTCATGTCAGCAGAGAATCAGTCTGCATGTCATAGCAGAGAATCAGGCTTCACGTCAGCCACCAGTGCAACAGTCCATTATCAGATATTTAGGCCCAGCACCAAGGCAGAGGAGAGAGGTCCCATAACAGAGAATCTGGCTTTATGTCAGCAGAGAATCAGTCTGCATGTCATAGCAGAGAATCAGGCTTCACATCAGCCACCAGTGCAACAGTCCATTGTCATATATTTAGGCCCAGCACCCAGGCAGAGGAGAGAGGTCCCGTAACAGAGGATCTGGCTTCATGTCAGCAGAGAATCAGTCTGCATGTCATAGCAGAGAATCAGGCTTCACGTCAGCCACCAGTGCAACAGTCCATTGGCATAAATTTAGGCCCAGCACCCAGGCAGAGGAGAGAGGTCCCGTAACAGAGGATCTGGCTTCATGTCAGCAGAGAATCAGTCTGCATGTCATAGCAGAGAATCAGGCTTCACGTCAGCCACCAGTGCAACAGTCCATTGTCATATATTTAGGCCCAGCACCCAGGCAGAGGAGAGAGGTCCCGTAACAGAGAATCTGGCTTCATGTCAGCAGAGAATCAGTCCGCATGTCATAGCAGAGAATTAGGCTTCACGTCAGCCACCAGTGCAACAGTCCATTGGCATAAATTTAGGCCCAGCGCCCAGGCAGAGGAGAGTGGTCCCGTAACAGAGGATCTGGCTTCATGTCAGCAGAGAATCAGTCTGCATGTCATAGCAGAGAATTAGGCTTCATGTCAGCCACCACTGCAACAGTCCATTGGCATATATTTAGGCCCAGCACCCAGGCAGAGGAGAGAGGTCCCGTAACAGAGAATCTGGCTTCATGTCAGCAGAGAATCAGTCTGCATGTCATAGCAGAGAATTAGGCTTCACGTCAGCCACCAGTGCAACAGTCCATTGGCATAAATTTAGGCCCAGCACCCAGGCAGAGGAGAGAGGTCCCGTAACAGAGGATCTGGCTTGTTGTCAGCAGAGAATCAGTCTGCATTTCATAGCAGAGAATCAGGCTTCATGTCAGCCACCAGTGCAACAGTCCATTGTCATATATTTAGGCCCAGCACCCAGGCAGAGGAGAGAGGTCCCGTAACAGAGAATCTGTCTTCATGTCAGCAGAGAATCAGTCTGCATGTCATAGCAGAGAATCAGGCTTCACGTCAGCCACCAGTGCAACAGTCCATTGTCATATATTTAGGCCCAGCACCCAGGCAGAGGAGAGAGGTCCCGTAACAGAGAATCTGGCTTCATGTCAGCAGAGAATCAGTCCGCATGTCATAGCAGAGAATTAGGCTTCACGTCAGCCACCAGTGCAACAGTCCATTGGCATAATTTAGGCCCAGCGCCCAGGCAGAGGAGAGAGGTCCCGTAACAGAGGATCTGGCTTCATGTCAGCAGAGAATCAGTCTGCATGTCATATCAGAGAATTAGGCTTCATGTCAGCCACCACTGCAACAGTCCATTGGCATATATTTAGGCCCAGCACCCAGGCAGAGGAGAGAGGTCCCGTAACAGAGGATCTGGCTTCATGTCAGCAGAGAATCAGTCTGCATGTCATAGCAGAGAATCAGGCTTCATGTCAGCCACCACTGCAACAGTCCATTGTCATATATTTAGGCCCAGCACCCAGGCAGAGGAGAGAGGTCCCGTAACAGAGAATCTGGCTTCATGTCAGCAGAGAATTAGTCTGCATGTCATAGCAGAGAATCAGGCTTCATGTCAGCCACCACTGCAACAGTCCATTGGCATATATTTAGGCCCAGCACACAGGCAGAGAAGAGAGGTCCCGTAACAGAGAATCTGTCTTCATGTCAGCAGAGAATTGTCTGCATGTCATAGCAGAGAATCAGGCTTCACGTCAGCCACCACTGCAACAGTCCATTGTCAGATATTTAGGCCCAGCACCAAGGCAGAGGAGAGAGGTCCCATAACAGAGAATCTGGCTTTATGTCAGCAGAGAATCAGTCTGCATGTCATAGCAGAGAATCAGGCTTCACGTCAGCCACCAGTGCAACAGTCCATTGTCATATATTTAGGCCCAGCACCCAGGCAGAGGAGAGAGGTCCCGTAACAGAGGATCTGGCTTCATGTCAGCAGAGAATCAGTCTGCATGTCATAGCAGAGAAACAGGCTTCACGTCAGCCACCACTGCAACAGTCCATTGGCATATATTTAGGCCCAGTACCCAGGCAGAGGAGAGAGGTCCCATAACAGAGAATCTGGCTTCATGTCAGCAGAGAATCAGTCTGCATGTCATAGCAGAGAATTAGGCTTCACGTCAGCCACCAGTGCAACAGTCCATTGGCATAAATTTAGGCCCAGCACCCAGGCAGAGGAGAGAGGTCCCGTAACAGAGGATCTGGCTTGTTGTCAGCAGAGAATCAGTCTGCATGTCATAGCAGAGAATCAGGCTTCATGTCAGCCACCAGTGCAACAGTCCATTGTCATATATTTAGGCCCAGCACCCAGGCAGAGGAGAGAGGTCCCGTAACAGAGAATCTGTCTTCATGTCAGCAGAGAATCAGTCTGCATGTCATAGCAGAGAATCAGGCTTCACGTCAGCCACCACTGCAACAGTCCATTGTCAGATATTTAGGCCCAGCACCAAGGCAGAGGAGAGAGGTCCCATAACAGAGAATCTGGCTTTATGTCAGCAGAGAATCAGTCTGCATGTCATAGCAGAGAATCAGGCTTCACGTCAGCCACCAGTGCAACAGTCCATTGTCATATATTTAGGCCCAGCACCCAGGCAGAGGAGAGAGGTCCCGTAACAGAGGATCTGGCTTCATGTCAGCAGATAATCAGTCTGCATGTCATAGCAGAGAATCAGGCTTCATGTCAGCCACCACTGCAACAGTCCATTGGCATATATTTAGGCCCAGCACTCAGGCAGAGGAGAGAGGTCCCGTAACAGAGGATCTGGCTTCATGTCAGCAGAGAATCAGTCTGCATGTCATAGCAGAGAATCAGGCTTCATGTCAGCCACCACTGCAACAGTCCATTGTCATATATTTAGGCCCAGCACCCAGGCAGAGGAGAGAGGTCCCATAACAGAGAATCTGGCTTCATGTCAGCAGAGAATTAGTCTGCATGTCATAGCAGAGAATCAGGCTTCATGTCAGCCACCACTGCAACAGTCCATTGGCATATATTTAGGCCCAGCACACAGGCAGAGAAGAGAGGTCCCGTAACAGAGAATCTGGCTTCATGTCAGCAGAGAATTAGTCTGTATGTCATAGCAGAGAATCAGCCTTCACGTCAGCCACCACTGCAACAGTCCATTGTCAGATATTTAGGCCCAGCACCCAGGCAGAGGAGAGAGGTCCCGTAACAGAGAATCTGGCTTCATGTCAGCAGAGAATCAGTCTGCATGTCATAGCAGAGAATCAGGCTTCATGTCAGCCACCAGTGCAACAGTCCATTGTCAGATATTTAGGCCCAGCACCAAGGCAGAGGAGAGAGGTCCCATAACAGAGAATCTGGCTTTATGTCAGCAGAGAATCAGTCTGCATGTCATAGCAGAGAATCAGGCTTCACATCAGCCACCAGTGCAACAGTCCATTGTCATATATTTAGGCCCAGCACCCAGGCAGAGGAGAGAGGTCCCGTAACAGAGGATCTGGCTTCATGTCAGCAGAGAATCAGTCTGCATGTCATAGCAGAGAATCAGGCTTCATGTCAGCCACCACTGCAACAGTCCATTGGCATATATTTAGGCCCAGCACCCAGGCAGAGGAGAGAGGTCCCGTAACAGAGGATCTGGCTTCATGTCAGCAGAGAATCAGTCTGCATGTCATAGCAGAGAATCAGGCTTCATGTCAGCCACCACTGCAACAGTCCATTGTCATATATTTAGGCCCAGCACGCAGGCAGAGGAGAGAGGTCCCATAACAGAGAATCTGGCTTCATGTCAGCAGAGAATTAGTCTGCATGTCATAGCAGAGAATCAGGCTTCATGTCAGCCACCACTGCAACAGTCCATTGGCATATATTTAGGCCCAGCACACAGGCAGAGAAGAGAGGTCCCGTAACAGAGAATCTGTCTTCATGTCAGCAGAGAATTAGTCTGCATGTCATAGCAGAGAATCAGCCTTCACGTCAGCCACCACTGCAACAGTCCATTGTCAGATATTTAGGCCCAGCACCCAGGCAGAGGAAAGAGGTCCCGTAACAGAGAATCTGGCTTCATGTCAGCAGAGAATCAGTCTGCATGTCATAGCAGAGAATCAGGCTTCACGTCAGCCACCAGTGCAACAGTCCATTGTCAGATATTTAGGCCCAGCACCAAGGCAGAGGAGAGAGGTCCCATAACAGAGAATCTGGCTTTATGTCAGCAGAGAATCAGTCTGCATGTCATAGCAGAGAATCAGGCTTCACATCAGCCACCAGTGCAACAGTCCATTGTCATATATTTAGGCCCAGCACCCAGGCAGAGGAGAGAGGTCCCGTAACAGAGGATCTGGCTTCATGTCAGCAGAGAATCAGTCTGCATGTCATAGCAGAGAATCAGGCTTCACGTCAGCCACCAGTGCAACAGTCCATTGGCATAAATGTAGGCCCAGCACCCAGGCAGAGGAGAGAGGTCCCGTAACAGAGGATCTGGCTTCATGTCAGCAGAGAATCAGTCTGCATGTCATAGCAGAGAATCAGGCTTCACGTCAGCCACCAGTGCAACAGTCCATTGGCATAAATGTAGGCCCAGCACCCAGGCAGAGGAGAGAGGTCCCGTAACAGAGGATCTGGCTTCATGTCAGCAGAGAATTAGTCTGCATGTCATAGCAGAGAATCAGGCTTCATGTCAGCCACCACTGCAACAGTCCATTGGCATATATTTAGGCCCAGCACACAGGCAGAGAAGAGAGGTCCCGTAACAGAGAATCTGTCTTCATGTCAGCAGAGAATTAGTCTGTATGTCATAGCAGAGAATCAGCCTTCACGTCAGCCACCACTGCAACAGTCCATTGTCAGATATTTAGGCCCAGCACCCAGGCAGAGGAGAGAGGTCCCGTAACAGAGAATCTGGCTTCATGTCAGCAGAGAATCAGTCTGCATGTCATAGCAGAGAATCAGGCTTCATGTCAGCCACCAGTGCAACAGTCCATTGTCAGATATTTAGGCCCAGCACCAAGGCAGAGGAGAGAGGTCCCATAACAGAGAATCTGGCTTTATGTCAGCAGAGAATCAGTCTGCATGTCATAGCAGAGAATCAGGCTTCACATCAGCCACCAGTGCAACAGTCCATTGTCATATATTTAGGCCCAGCACCCAGGCAGAGGAGAGAGGTCCCGTAACAGAGGATCTGGCTTCATGTCAGCAGAGAATCAGTCTGCATGTCATAGCAGAGAATCAGGCTTCATGTCAGCCACCACTGCAACAGTCCATTGGCATATATTTAGGCCCAGCACCCAGGCAGAGGAGAGAGGTCCCGTAACAGAGGATCTGGCTTCATGTCAGCAGAGAATCAGTCTGCATGTCATAGCAGAGAATCAGGCTTCATGTCAGCCACCACTGCAACAGTCCATTGTCATATATTTAGGCCCAGCACGCAGGCAGAGGAGAGAGGTCCCATAACAGAGAATCTGGCTTCATGTCAGCAGAGAATTAGTCTGCATGTCATAGCAGAGAATCAGGCTTCATGTCAGCCACCACTGCAACAGTCCATTGGCATATATTTAGGCCCAGCACACAGGCAGAGAAGAGAGGTCCCGTAACAGAGAATCTGTCTTCATGTCAGCAGAGAATTAGTCTGCATGTCATAGCAGAGAATCAGCCTTCACGTCAGCCACCACTGCAACAGTCCATTGTCAGATATTTAGGCCCAGCACCCAGGCAGAGGAAAGAGGTCCCGTAACAGAGAATCTGGCTTCATGTCAGCAGAGAATCAGTCTGCATGTCATAGCAGAGAATCAGGCTTCACGTCAGCCACCAGTGCAACAGTCCATTGTCAGATATTTAGGCCCAGCACCAAGGCAGAGGAGAGAGGTCCCATAACAGAGAATCTGGCTTCATGTCAGCAGAGAATCAGTCTGCATGTCATAGCAGAGAATCAGGCTTCACATCAGCCACCAGTGCAACAGTCCATTGTCATATATTTAGGCCCAGCACCCAGGCAGAGGAGAGAGGTCCCGTAACAGAGGATCTGGCTTCATGTCAGCAGAGAATCAGTCTGCATGTCATAGCAGAGAATCAGGCTTCACGTCAGCCACCAGTGCAACAGTCCATTGGCATAAATTTAGGCCCAGCACCCAGGCAGAGGAGAGAGGTCCCGTAACAGAGGATCTGGCTTCATGTCAGCAGAGAATCAGTCTGCATGTCATAGCAGAGAATCAGGCTTCACGTCAGCCACCAGTGCAACAGTCCATTGTCATATATTTAGGCCCAGCACCCAGGCAGAGGAGAGAGGTCCCGTAACAGAGAATCTGGCTTCATGTCAGCAGAGAATCAGTCCGCATGTCATAGCAGAGAATTAGGCTTCACGTCAGCCACCAGTGCAACAGTCCATTGGCATAAATTTAGGCCCAGCGCCCAGGCAGAGGAGAGTGGTCCCGTAACAGAGGATCTGGCTTCATGTCAGCAGAGAATCAGTCTGCATGTCATAGCAGAGAATTAGGCTTCATGTCAGCCACCACTGCAACAGTCCATTGGCATATATTTAGGCCCAGCACCCAGGCAGAGGAGAGAGGTCCCGTAACAGAGGATCTGGCTTCATGTCAGCAGTGAATCAGTCTGCATGTCATAGCAGAGAATCAGGCTTCATGTCAGCCACCACTGCAACAGTCCATTGTCATATATTTAGGCCCAGCACCCAGGCAGAGGAGAGAGGTCCCGTAACAGAGAATCTGGCTTCATGTCAGCAGAGAATTAGTCTGCATGTCATAGCAGAGAATCAGGCTTCATGTCAGCCACCACTGCAACAGTCCATTGGCATATATTTAGGCCCAGCACACAGGCAGAGAGAGAGGTCCCGTAACAGAGAATCTGTCTTCATGTCAGCAGAGAATTTGTCTGCATGTCATAGCAGAGAATCAGGCTTCACGTCAGCCACCACTGCAACAGTCCATTGTCAGATATTTAGGCCCAGCACCAAGGCAGAGGAGAGAGGTCCCATAACAGAGAATCTGGCTTTATGTCAGCAGAGAATCAGTCTGCATGTCATAGCAGAGAATCAGGCTTCACGTCAGCCACCAGTGCAACAGTCCATTGTCATATATTTAGGCCCAGCACCCAGGCAGAGGAGAGAGGTCCCGTAACAGAGGATCTGGCTTCATGTCAGCAGAGAATCAGTCTGCATGTCATAGTAGAGAAACAGGCTTCACGTCAGCCACCACTGCAACAGTCCATTGGCATATATTTAGGCCCAGTACCCAGGCAGAGGAGAGAGGTCCCGTAACAGAGAATCTGGCTTCATGTCAGCAGAGAATCAGTCTGCATGTCATAGCAGAGAATTAGGCTTCACGTCAGCCACCAGTGCAACAGTCCATTGGCATAAATTTAGGCCCAGCACCCAGGCAGAGGAGAGAGGTCCCGTAACAGAGGAATCTGGCTTCTTGTCAGCAGAGAATCAGTCTGCATGTCATAGCAGAGAATCAGGCTTCACTGTCAGCCACCAGTGCAACAGTCCATTGTCATATATTTAGGCCCAGCACCCAGGCAGAGGAGAGAGGTCCCGTAACAGAGAATCTGTCTTCATGTCAGCAGAGAATCAGTCTGCATGTCATAGCAGAGAATCAGGCTTCACGTCAGCCACCAGTGCAACAGTCCATTGTCATATATTTAGGCCCAGCACCCAGGCAGAGGAGAGAGGTCCCGTAACAGAGGAATCTGGCTTCATGTCAGCAGATAATCAGTCTGCATGTCATAGCAGAGAATCAGGCTTCACTGTCAGCCACCACTGCAACAGTCCATTGGCATATATTTAGGCCCAGCACCCAGGCAGAGGAGAGAGGTCCCGTAACAGAGAATCTGGCTTCATGTCAGCAGAGAATTAGTCTGCTATGTCATAGCAGAGAATCAGCTTCACGTCAGCCACCACTGCAACAGTCCATTGTCAGATATTTAGGCCCAGCACCCAGGCAGAGGAGAGAGGTCCCGTAACAGAGAATCTGGCTTCATGTCAGCAGAGAATCAGTCTGCATGTCATAGCAGAGAATCAGGCTTCACGTCAGCCACCACTGCAACAGTCCATTGTCATATATTTAGGCCCAGCACCCAGGCAGAGGAGAGAGGTCCCGTAACAGAGAATCTGGCTTCATGTCAGCAGAGAATCAGTCTGCATGTCATAGCAGAGAATCAGGCTTCACGTCAGCCACCAATGCAACAGTCCATTGGCATAATTTAGGCCCAGCACCCAGGCAGAGGAGAGAGGTCCCGTAACAGAGAATCTGGCTTCATGTCAGCAGAGAATCAGTCTGCATGTCATAGCAGAGAATCAGGCTTCACGTCAGCCACCACTGCAACAGTCCATTGTCATATATTTAGGCCCAGCACCCAGGCAGAGGAGAGAGGTCCCGTAACAGAGAATCTGGCTTCATGTCAGCAGAGAATCAGTCTGCATGTCATAGCAGAGAATCAGGCTTCACGTCAGCCACCACTGCAACAGTCCATTGTCATATATTTAGGCCCAGCACCCAGGCAGAGGAGAGAGGTCCCGTAACAGAGATTCTGGCTTCATGTCAGCAGAGAATCAGTCTGCATGTCATAGCAGAGAATCAGGCTTCACGTCAGCCACCACTGCAACAGTCCATTGGCATATATTTAGGTCCAGCACCCAGGCAGAGGAGAGAGGTCCCGTAACAGAGAATCTGGCTTCATGTCAGCAGAGAATCAGTCTGCATGTCATAGCAGAGAATTAGGCTTCATGTCAGCCACCACTGCAACAGTCCATTGGCATATATTTAGGCCCAGCACACAGGCAGAGAAGAGAGAGCCCGTAACAGAGGATCTGGCTTCATGTCAGCAGAGAATCAGTCTGCATGTCATAGTAGAGAATCAGGCTTCACGTCAGCCACCACTGCAACAGTCCATTGGCATATATTTAGGCCCAGCACACAGGCAGAGGAGAGAGATCCCGTAACAGAGAATCTGGCTTCATGTCAGCAGAAAATTAGTCTGCATGTCATAGCAGAGAATCAGGCTTCACGTCACCCAACATTGGAACAGTCCATTGTCATATATTTAGGCCCCGGCACCCAGACAGAGGAGAGGTTCATTCAACTTTGGGTAGCCTTGCAATATAATGGTAAAATGAAAATAAAAATAGGATTGAATGAGGAATTGCCCTGGAGTACAATAATATATGGTTAAGGGGAGGTAGTTAATGTCTAACCTGGACAAGGGACGGACAGGTCCTGTGGGATCCATGCCTGGTTCATTTTTATGAACGTCAGCTTGTCCACATTGGCTGTAGACAGGCGGCTGCGTTTGTCTGTAATGACGCCCCCTGCCGTGCTGAATACACGTTCAGACAAAACGCTGGCCGCCGGGCAGGCCAGCACCTCCAAGGCATAAAAGGCTAGCTCTGGCCACGTGGACAATTTAGAGACCCAGAAGTTGAATGGGGCCGAACCATCAGTCAGTACGTGGAGGGGTGTGCACACATACTGTTCCACCATGTTAGTAAAATGTTGCCCCCTGCTAACACGTTGCGTATCAGGTGGTGGTGCAGTTAGCTGTGGCGTGTTGACAAAACTTTTCCACATCTCTGCCATGCTAACCCTGCCCTCAGAGGAGCTTGCAGTGACACAGCTGCCTTGGCGACCTCTTGCTCCTCCTCTGCCTTGGCCTTGGGCTTCCACTTGTTCCCCTGTGACATTTGGGAATGCTCTCAGTAGCGCGTCTACCAACGTGCGCTTGTACTCGCGCATCTTCCTATCACGCTCCAGTGCAGGAAGTAAGGTGGGCACATTGTCTTTGTAGCGTGGATCCAGCAGGGTGGCAACCCAGTAGTCCGCACACGTTAAAATGTGGGCAACTCTGCTGTCGTTGCGCAGGCACTGCAGCATGTAGTCGCTCATGTGTGCCAGGCTGCCCAGGGGTAAGGACAAGCTGTCCTCTGTGGGAGGCGTATCGTCATCGTCCTGCCTTTCCCCCCAGCCACGCACCAGTGATGGGCCCGAGCTGCGTTGGGTGCCACCCCGCTGTGACCATGCTTCATCCTCATCCTCCTCCACCTCCTCCTCATCCTCGTCCTCCTCGTCCTCCAGTAGTGGGCCCTGGCTGGCCACATTTGTACCTGGCCTCTGCTGTTGCAAAAAACCTCCCTCTGAGTCACTTCGAAGAGACTGGCCTGAAAGTGCTAAAAATGACCCCTCTTCCTCCTCCTCCTCCTCCTCCTGGGCCACCTCCTCTTCCATCATCGCCCTAAGTGTTTTCTCAAGGAGACATAGAAGTGGTATTGTAACGCTGATAACGGCGTCATCGCCACTGGCCATGTTGGTGGAGTACTCGAAACAGCGCAACAGGGCACACAGGTCTCGCATGGAGGCCCAGTCATTGGTGGTGAAGTGGTGCTGTTCCGTAGTGCGACTGACCCGTGCGTGCTGCAGCTGAAACTCCACTATGGCCTGCTGCTGCTCGCACAGTCTGTCCAGCATGTGCAAGGTGGAGTTCCACCTGGTGGGCACGTCGCATATGAGGCGGTGAGCGGGAAGGCCGAAGTTACGCTGTAGCGCAGACAGGCGAGCAGCAGGCAGGATGTGAACGCCGGAAGCGCGAACAGACGGCCCGCACTTTATGCTAGCAGCTCTGACATGTCGGGGTAGTTGTGAATGAACTTCTGCACCACCAAATTCAGCACATGCGCCAGGCAAGGGATGTGCGTCAAACCGGCTAGTCCCAGAGCTGCAACGAGATTTCGCCCATTATCGCACACCACCAGGCCGGGCTTGAGGCTCAGCCGGCAGCAACCACTCGTCGGTCTGTTGTTCTATACCCCGCCACAACTCCTGTGCGGTGTGGGGCCTGTCCCCCAAACATATGAGTTTCAGAATGGCCTGCTGACGTTTACCCCGGGCTGTGCTGAAGTTGGTGGTGAAGGTGTGTGGCTGACTGGATGAGCAGGTGGAAGAAGAGGAGGAGGAAGCCGAGAAGGAGGAGGTGGCAACAGGAGGCAAAGAATGTTGCCCTGCGATCCTTGGCGGCGGAAGGACGTGCGCCAAACAGCTCTCCGCCTGGGGCCCAGCTGCCACTACATTTACCCAGTGTGCAGTTAGGGAGATATAGCGTCCCTGGCCGTGCTTGCTGGTCCACGTATCTGTGGTTAGGTGGACCTTGCTACAGATGGCGTTGCGCAGTGCACACTTGATTTTATCGGATACTTGGTTGTGCAGGGAAGGCACGGCTCTCTTGGAGAAGTAGTGGCGGCTGGGAAAAACATACTGTGGGACAGCAAGCGACATGAGCTGTTTGAAGCTGTCTGTGTCCACCAGCCTAAATGACAGCATTTCATAGGCCAGTAGTTTAGAAATGCTGGCATTCAAGGCCTGGGATCGAGGGTGGCTAGGTGGGAATTTACGCTTTCTCTCAAATATTTGTGAGATGGAGAGCTGAACGCTGCCGTGTGACATGGTTGAGATGCTTGGTGACGGAGGTGGTGGTGGTGTTGGTGGTACATCCCCTGTTTGCTGGGCGGCAGGTGCCAACGTTCCTCCAGAGGCGGAGGAAGAGGCCGAGGCGGCAGCAGCAGAAGAGGCTGAGGCGGCAGCAGCAGAAGAGGTAGCAGGGGGAGCCTGAGTGACTTCCTTGGTTTTAAGGTGTTTACTCCACTGCAGTTCATGCTTTGCATGCAGGTGCCTGGTCATGCAGGTTGTGCTAAGGTTCAGAACGTTAATGCCTCGCTTCAGGCTCTGATGGCACAGCGTGCAAACCACTCGGGTCTTGTCGTCAGCACATTGTTTGAAGAAGTGCCATGCCAGGGAACTCCTTGAAGCTGCCTTTGGGGTGCTCGGTCCCAGATGGCGGCGTTCAGTAGCAGGCGGAGTCTCTTGGCGGCGGGTGTTCTGCTTTTGCCCACTGCTCCCTCTTTTGCTACGCTGTTGGCTCGGTCTCACCACTGCCTCTTCCTCCGAACTGTGAAAGTCAGTGGCACAACCTTCATTCCATGTGGGGTCTAGGACCTCATCGTCCCCTGCATCGTCTTCCACCCAGTCTTGATCCCTGACCTCCTGTTCAGTCTGCACACTGCAGAAAGACGCAGCAGTTGGCACCTGTGTTTCGTCATCATCACAGACTTGCTGAGGTGGTATTCCCATGTCCTCATCATCAGGAAACATAAGTGGTTGTGCGTCAGTGCATTCTATGTCTTCCACCGCTGGGGAAGGGCTAGGTGGATGCCCTTGGGAAACCCTGCCAGCAGAGTCTTCAAACAGCATAAGAGACTGCTGCATAACTTGAGGCTCAGACAGTTTCCCTGATATGCATGGGGGTGATGTGACAGACTGATGTTGTTGGTTTTCAGGTGCCATCTGTGCGCTTTCTGCAGAAGACTGGGTGGGAGATAATGTGAACGTGCTGGATCCACTGTCGGCCACCCAATTGACTAATGCCTGTACCTGCTCAGGCCTCACCTTCCTTAGAACGGCATTGGGCCCCACCATATATCGGTGTAAATTCTGGCGGCTACTGGGACCTGAGGTAGTTGGTACTCTAGGACGTGTGGATGTGGCAGAACGGCCACGTCCTCTCCCAGCACCAGAGGGTCCACTAACACCACCACGACCATGTCCACGTCCGCGTCCCTTACTAGATATTTTCCTCATTGTTATCGTTCACCACAACAACAAAAATATTATTTGGCCCAATGTATTGTATTCAAATTCAGCTGAATATAAATTTGAGGTCTAGTATTTAGGCGCTGGGTGACAGGTATACGTGTACTGACAGAATTAGACTGGGATATGGCCAAAAAATAACCACACTATTGATGGTTAAATGCACTTGGTGTGACAGCTTGACCAACCACACTACTGAGGGTTAAATGCACTTGGTGACAGGCGCAGCTTGCCCCTGATGTAGTATATGGCCAAAAAATAAACAGACTATTGCTGGTTAAATGCACTTGGTGACAGGCTCAGCTTGCCCCTGATGTAGTATATGGCCAAAAAATAAACAGACTATTGCTGGTTAAATGCACTTGGTGTGACAGCTTCACCCTGATGTAGGATTTAGCCAAAAAACAACCACACCATTGAGGGTTAAATGCACTTGGTGACAGGCGCAGCTTGCCCCTGATGTAGTATATGGCCAAAAAATAACCAGACTATTGTTGGTTAAATGCACTTGGTGTGACAGCTTCACACTGATGTAGGAATTAGCCAAAAAAACAACCACACCATTAAGGGTTAAATGCACTTGGTCGCAGCTTGTGCTGGCGCACCACAAGACACAAAATGGCCGCCGATCACCCCAGAAAAAAGTGACTGACAAACGGTCTGGGCAACCTAAAAACAGTGAGCAATTGAGTATCAGCAGCTCAATGATCCACAGCTGCAGATCGATCAATTAATCAAGTCCTTTGGAGGAGTTAATCTGCCTAATCTCGCCCTACTGTCGCAGCCGCAACCTCTCCCTATGCTGATCAGAGCAGAGTGACGGGCGGCGCTATGTGACTCCAGCTTAAATAGAGGCTGGGTCACATGGTGCTCTGGCCAATCACAGCCATGCCAATAGTAGTGTCACGGACTGTGTACATGGAACAAGGCAAAGCAACAAGCATAAATGACTCGCTGGATCCAAAAGCTAAGGAACAAAAGGGAGACCCCTGCAGAAGACCTGGCACTTTCCCTCGCTGCTCAGCCTATGCAAAGATCCGAATGGAGGAAGTTTGCATATCCACGTACCTTGACTATATAATCCCTGAGCACCCTACAATAGTGAGGGGACACGACCACCGGCTCCCTACACAAGATACGGAGGGAGTCAGGGTCACCTGGGATCCAGCAAACAGAAAATAACAGATAAATGTTCAAACACTTAGCTTTGTAGCAGACAGGAGAACAAGACCAGCATGCACACACCCTCCAGGAAGAAGTATAAGCCGCCCAGAAAAGCATTCTGGGGAGGAATTTAAAGGGAAGCAATTAGTCCAACACATGACAGCTGAGAGAGGCTAACGAGATGAGCAACTGAACAGCACAACAACAGAACTCAAGGAGGAGGTTCTGAAAGGCCTCTGTCAGAGCTTCTCAGCTGTATAGTTGTGACAGTACCCCTCCCTCTACGAGTGGACTCCGGACACTCAGAACCCACCTTCTCAGGATGGGACCTATGGAAAGCCCTGATGAGACGAGAGGCCTTAATGTCCGTCACTGGGACCCACATCCTCTCCTCAGGACCATACCCCTCCCAATGAACAAGGTACTGAAGAGAACCGCGGACAAGACGAGAATCCACAATCCTAGAGACCTGAAATTCAAGATTCCCATCAACCATAATCGGAGGAGGAGGCAAAGGCGAGGGTACAATGGGTTGAACATAAGGTTTCAATAAGGACTTATGAAAAACATTATGGATCTTCCAAGTCTGAGGAAGATCAAGACGGTATGCAACAGGATTGATGACAGACAGGATTTTGTAAGGCCCAATAAACCTAGGACCCAACTTCCAGGAGGGAACCTTCAATTTGATATTCTTGGTAGACAACCACACCAGATCACCAACATTCAGGTCCGGACCAAGCACACGTCTCTTATCTGCCACACGCTTATATCTCTCACTCATGCTCTTTAGATTATCCTGAATCTTTTGTCAAATAGATGACAAAGACGAGGAGAATCTGTCCTCATCAGGTAAACCAGAAGACCCCTCTCCCGAGAAAGTCCCAAACTGCGGATGAAACCCATATGCACCAAAAAATGGTGACTTATCAGAGGACTCCTGACGACGGTTATTTAAAGCAAACTCAGCAAGGGACAAAAAAGAACACCAATCCTCTTGATTCTCCGCCACAAAACAGCGCAGATATGTCTCCAGATTCTGATTGACGCGCTCTGTCTGGCCATTCGACTGCGGGTGGAAAGCAGAAGAGAATGACAACCGAACCCCCAAGCGAGAACAGAAAGCCTTCCAGAATCTGGAAACAAACTGCGTGCCCCTATCAGAGACTATGTCTGAAGGAATACCGTGCAATTTGACAATGTGATCAATAAATGCCTGCGCCAGCGTCTTAGCATTGGGCAAACCAGGAAAAGGGATGAAATGCACCATTTTGCTAAAACGGTCCACCACCACCAGAATCACAGTCTTCCCCGAGGAACGAGGCAGGTCCGTTATGAAGTCCATGGACAGATGTGTCCAAGGACGGGAAGGAATGGGTAAGGGAAGGAGAGGACCTGATGGCCGTGAATGAGGGACTTTGGCACGAGCGCAAGTCTCGCAGGCTGCCACAAAACCCTCAACCGACTTACGAAGCGCAGGCCACCAGAATCTCCGAGCGATGAGATCCAGTGTGGCTCTTACCCCCGGGTGCCCAGCAAGGACCGTATCGTGGTGTTCTTTAAAAATCTTGTGTCTTAAAGCGAGAGGCACAAACAACCTCCCAGGAGGACAAAGATCAGGAGCCTCTGACTGGGCTGCCTGCACCTCTGCCTCCAATTCAGGAAAAAGAGCAGAGACCACCACACCTTCAGCCAAAATGGGACCCGGGTCTTCAAAATTCCTGCCTCCCGGAAAACAACGTGACAGGGCATCTGCCTTCACATTCTTAACTCCAGGGCGGAACGTGACAACAAAATTAAACCTAGAAAAGAACAAAGACCATCTGGCCTGTCTCGGGTTCAGACGCTTGGCTGACTCCAAGTAGGCCAGATTTTTATGGTCAGTAAATACGGTAATAGGGTGTCTGGCTCCCTCTAGCCAATGGCGCCATTCCTCAAAAGCCAACTTGATGGCCTAACAATTCCCTATCTCCCACATCGTAATTTCTCTCTGCGGAGGAGAGTTTTCTTGAGAAAAAGGCACACGGTCGCCAATTGGCAGGAGAGGAACCCTGAGACAAGACCGCCCCCACACCCACCTCAGAAGCATCAACCTCAACTATGAAGGGTAAAGAAACATCAGGTTGCACCAAGATGGGAGCGGAAGCAAAACTCTCCTTGATATCAGAAAAAGCCTTACGCGCCTCTACTGACCAAGAAGAAAAATCTACCCCCTTTCTGGTCATATCAGTGAGTGGTTTAACAATAGAAGAGTAATTCAAAATGAACTTCCTGTAATAATTGGCAAAGCCCAAAAAACGCATCAGCGCCTTCTGATTCTCAGGAAGCTCCCACTCAAGCACAGCGCGGACCTTCTCGGGGTCCATGCGAAAACCAGAAGCGGAGAGAAGAAACCCCAGAAATTGAATTTCTGGAACCGCAAACACACATTTTTCCAGTTTCGCATATAATTTATTCTCCCGCAGGATGAGCAAGACCTGACGTAAATGTTCCTTATGAGTTTTGAAATCGGGAGAAAAAATCAAAATGTCATCCAAATACACCAATACAAATTTTCCCATCAAATGATAAAAAATGCTGTTCACAAAATGCTGAAAAACGGCTGGGGCATTCATCAAACCAAAAGGCATAACCAAATTTTCAAAATGGCCCTCAGGGGTATTGAAGGCCGTCTTCCATTCGTCCCCTTCTCTGACCCTGACCAGGTTGTATGCCCCTCTTAGATCTAATTTGGAAAAGACTTTAGCCCCAACAACCTGGTTAAACAGGTCCGGAATCAGAGGAAGCGGATAAGGGTCACGAATTGTGATACTGTTCAGCTCCCTGAAATCCAGACAAGGTCTTAAAGAACCATCTTTTTTCTTAACAAAGAAAAAACCAGCGGCAACAGGTGACTTCGAGGGTCGTATGTGTCCTTTTCTCAGACTCTCAGAGATATAAGCACGCATAGCGATCCTCTCAGGTTGGGAAAGATTGTATAAACGAGATTTAGGCAGCTTGGCGTCTGGGATGAGATTAATAGGGCAATCGTACTCCCTGTGCGGGGGCAAATCCTGAACTCCACTCTCAGAGAAGACATCCGAAAATTCAGAGAGAAAAGATGGTACAGTCTTAGTAGCAACCTCAGAAACAGATGTCATGAGGCAATTCTCTCTGCAAAAGTCACTCCAACCATTTATTTGCCTCGCTTGCCAATCAATGGTGGGGTTATGCTTAGTGAGCCAGGGCAGCCCCAACACCAGAGGGGTAGGCAAACCGCTAAGGACGAAACATGACACATCCTCAACATGAGCATCACTCACAATTAAACGGATATTGTGAACTATGCCCTTTAATGATTTCTGAGAAAGTGGAGCGGAATCGATAGCAAAAACCGGAATATCCTTTCCCAAAGTGCGCACCTGGAAACCATGAGTTATTGCAAATTGATTATCAATGAGATTGACCGCTGCTCCACTATCTACAAAAATGTTCTTGCGCTCTAGCGCCACCCTAGCCGGCAGGACAAAACGGGAACTACAAGCAAACGGAAAACCTTCAATTTCCGCCTCAACCCTGCCAATAGTAACAGACGGAACATTTTTAAAAGATTTTTTCCTGTTTGTTTCTTTATTACTCCCAGAAAACTGCCTGAATCTCCTAGAGGGACAAATATTTGCCAGATGATTTATACCTCCACAACAAAAACAAACCCTCCCATGCGAGCTGAATCTTCTATTGTCAGAAGCAATCAACCCCAGCTGCATGGGCTCCTGCTCAGAAGGGGCTGACGGCGACTGAGACCCCTGTGCACAGAATGGGACCGCTGCACTGTCCTGGGACTGAGTATGACAGGAAGGGGACATCTCTCCTCTCTCTCTAAGACGCCTGTCAATACGAACGGCCTGAGACATAGCAGAGTCCAAAGAAATAGGCCTCTCATGAAAGGCAAATGCATCTTTCAATCCCTCTGAAAGACCATGGCAAAATTGACTTCGGAGTGCAGCATCATTCCAACCAGTATCAATTGCCCATCTCCGAAATTCTGAGCAGTATATCTCTGCGGATTGTTTACCCTGGCATAATAGACGTAGTCTAGACTCAGCCAGAGCAATACGACCCGGATCATCATATATCTGACCCAGGGCTAAAAAGAATTCATCCACTGAACAGAGAGGCCGTGCCCCCTCCGGCAGCGAAAAGGCCCAGGACTGAGCGTTACCTCTGAGCAAAGATATAATGATCCCCACCCTCCGTTCCTCATCACCAGAGGAATGGGGAAGAAGGCGAAAATGGAGTTTGCAAGCCTCTCTAAAACGCACAAAATTCTCACTACCCCTGGAGAACGTATCCGGGAGCGAGATCTTAGGCTCAGAACAAACTCCATGAACGCAAGCTGAACCGGTCACTTGAAGCTGAGAAAAAGTCTTACGGAGATCAGCTACCTCCAATGAAAGACCCTGGAAGCGTTCAGCCAAAAGTGAAACCGGATCCATGCTTGAGACGGTTTTGGCGGCTTATAATGTCACGGACGGTGTACAGGGAACAAGGCAAAGCAACAAGCATAAATGACTCGCTGGATCCAAAAGCTAAGGAACAGAAGGGAGACCCCTGCAGAAGACCTGGCACTTTCCCTCGCTGCTCAGCCTATGCAAAGATCTGAATGGTGGAAGTTTGCATATCCACGTACCTTGACTATATAATCCCTGAGCACCCTACAATAGTGAGGGGACACGACCACCGGCTCCCTACACAAGATACGGAGGGAGTCAGGGTCACCTGGGATCCAGCAAACAGAAAATAACAGATACATGTTCAAACACTTAGCTTTGTAGCAGACAGGAGAACAAGACCAGCATGCACACACCCTCCAGGAAGAAGTATAAGCCGCCCAGAAAAGCATTCTGGGGAGGAATTTAAAGGGAAGCAATTAGTCCAACACATGACAGCTGAGAGAGGCTAACGAGATGAGCAACTGAACAGCACAACAAGAGAACTCAAGGAGGAGGTTCTGAAAGGCCTCTGTCAGAGCTTCTCAGCTGTCTGGTTGTGACAAGTAGGCATGGCTGTGACGGCCTCTGTGGGCAAGTAGTATGACGCTTGTTGATTGGCTGCTTTGCAGCCTTTCAAAAAGCGCCAAGAAAGCGACGAACACCGAACCCGAACCCGGACTTTTATGAAAATGTCCGGGTTCGGGTCCGTGTCACGGACACCCCAAAATTCGGTACGAACCCGAACTATACAGTTCGGGTTTGCTCATCCCTAGTTCTAAAGCCCTTTTCGGTGTGAAATTGACACGCCCTGCCCTGTGAGAGGCTTGAGAAGATCTGACAGACTTGCTACACATGAGTCTATCTGACACATTGTTCTGTTTCTCTTTGTTGTGGTTTTGGGCAGGTTCCAACCTCTCCACAGGTTCTGCTCTTTACCCATTTAGCAGTACTATTTATACCCACCTCTCACTATAGCCCTTGCAGTTTATATTTCCTTCTAGAGTTCTCAGCTAGTGTTTGGTGGATCTCCTGCTCCCCGTCCGTCCTAAGCTAAGTCCTACTCCTTCCCTTTTGTTGTTCTGGCTAGGTCTCAGGAAGATGCTGGTTCCTGCACCTTGTGCTAGGAACCGGTTGTCTTATCTCCAGCTCTCTAGCTGAGGGTTTGCTTCAGTTTCAGCTAGGCTTAGGTTCCAGCGCATGAGCACTTCCATCCTAAGGATTTGCTCATGTTGTCAGCAGTCAGGAAAAGGCTCAGGGATTGTTAGGTGGTGACCTTTCCCTGTTCCCTAGCTTTGGAACCTAACCTGGTGTGTTGGTGCTTTTGTTGTATTTGGTTTGCTTCCCTTCCCTCACCCACTGTGACAGTATTAGTGGCACAAAATAAAGTATTTGCCATTGTGTGGTGAAGTGAGAAAATTTTTGGCGTTTATCAGTGGCAAAAAATTATATATTTTCTGTTCAGCAGTGCAGTGTTATGTTTTAACCCTTTAAAGACTCAGCCCTATTTCACCTTAAGGACTTGGCCCTTTTTTGCAAATCTGACCAGTGTCACTTTAAGTGCTGATAACTTTAAAACACTTTTACTTACCCAGGCCGTTCTGAGATTGTTTTTGTCACATATTGTACTTCATGACACTGCTAAAATTAGGTCAAAAAGTAAATTTTTTTTTGCATAAAAAAATACGAAATTTACCCCAAATTTGGAAAAGTTTGCAAATATCAAAGTTTCAGTTTCTCTACTTCTGTAATACATAGTAATACCCCCCAAAATTGTGATGACTTTACATGCCCCGTATGACTACTTTATGTTTGTATCATTTTGGGAATGATATTTTATTTTTTGGGGATGTTACATAGCTTAGAAGTTTAGAAGCAAATTTTGAAATTTCTCAGAAATTTTCCAAATCACACTTTTTATGGACGAGTTCAGGTCTGAAGTCACTTTGTGAGGCTTACGTAATGGAAAACATTCAAATATTACCCCATTCTAGAAACTAAACCCCTCAAGGTATTCAAAACTGATTTTACTAACTTTGTCAACTCTTTAGGTCTTCCACAAGACTTTATGGCAAATTAACATAACATTTTAGAATTTCGATTTTTTGGGGAAAATTCTTCAATATAATCAATTTTTTCCAGGAAAAAAAGCAAGGGTTAACTGCCAAACAAAACTTAATATGGGTTGCCCTGATTCTGTAGTTTGCAGAAACACCCCATATGTGGTCTTAAACTACTGTTTGGCCAAACAGGAGGACATAGAAAGAGGGGAACGCCATATGTTTTTTGCAAGGCAGATTTTGCAGGACTGGTTTTGTTTATACCATGTCTCATTTCAAGACCCCCGTTGCACCCCTAAAATAGAAATTTCAAAAAAGTGACTCCATCTAAGAAAGTACACCCCTCAAGGTATTCAAAGCTGGGTTTACAAACTTTGTTAACCCTTTAGGTGTTCCACAAGAGTTAATGGCAGATGGAGAAACAATTTAGAAATTTCAATTTTTTGAAAATTTTTCCATTTTAAACCATTTTTTTCCCCCAGTAATAAAGTAAGGGTTAACTGCCAAACAAAACTCAATATGGGTTGCCCTGATTCTGTAGTTTTCAAAAACACCCCATATGTGGTCCTAAACTACTGTTTGGCCAAACGGGAGAACATAGAAAGAGGGGAACACCATATGGGTTTTGGAAGGCAGATTTTGCAGGACTGGTTTTGTTTATACCATGTCCCATTTCAAGCCCCCGGTTGCACCCCTAGAATAGAAATTCCAAAAAAGTTACTCCATCTAAGAAAGTACACCCCTCAAAGTATTCAATACTGGGTTTACAAACTTTGTTAACCCTTTAGGTGTTCCACAAGAGTTAATGGCAGATGGAGAAACAATTTTGGAATTTCAAATTTTTTTTGAAAACTTTCTATTTTAACCCTTACTTTATTACTAGAAAAAATGGGTTAACAGCCAAACAAAACTCAATATGGGTTGCCCTGATTCTGTAGTTTGCAGATACACCCCATATGTGGTTGTAAACTACTATTTGGCTAAACGGCAGGACATAGAAGAAGGGGAACGCCATATGGTTTTTGGAAGGCAGATTTTGCTGGACTGGTTTATTTACACCATGTACCCTTTCAAGCCCCCTGATGCACCCCTAGAGTAGAAACTCCATAAAAGTGACCCCATCTAGGAAACTACGGGATAAGGTGGTTGTTGTTTTGGGACTATTTTAGAGGTAAATATGATTTTTGGTTGCTCTATATTACACTTTTTTGAGGCAGGGTAACAAAAAATTTTAATTCTAAAATAGTTTCTACATTCGCTACTTAGTTTTGTGGAACACCTAAAGAGTTAACAAAGCTTGTAAAGTAACTTTTGAATACCTTGAGGGGTGACGTTTCTTAGATGGGGTCACTATTTTGGAGTTTCTAGTCTAGGCTACATCAGGGGGGCTTCTAATGGGACATGGCGTAAATAAACCAGTCCCTCAAAATCTGCCGTCCAGAAACCATATTGAGTTCTCTTCGTTCTATACCCTGCCGTGTTGCTATATAGCCATTTACGACCACATATGGGGTGTTTCTGAAAACTACAGAATCAGGACAATAAATATTTAGTTTTGTTTGGCTGTTAACCCTTGCTTTATTACCGGAATAAAAGGATTCAAATGGAAATTTTTCCCCAAAAATTGTGTTTTGGCACAGTTTTTATTTTATATTTTTAACGCTGTTCATCTGAGGGGTTTGGTAAAATGTTATTTTTATAGGGCAGATTCTTACGGATGCGGCGATACCTAATATGTCTACATTTTTTTATTTTTTTTATTTTACACTATATTATCATTTTAGGAACCCAAAAAATATATTTTAGTATATCCATAGCCATAGAGCTACAGTTAAATTTTTTTTGTTGGGTCGGCTATCTAATGTAGGGGCTCATTTTTTGCGGGATGAGATGGTGGTTTTATTGGCACTAATTGGGGGTGCATATGACATTTTGATCGCTCGCAATTACACTTTTTGTGATGTTATGTGACAAAAAATTGCTTTTTTTTACAGTTTTTTTTTTTTTAACACTGTTTATCTGGGGTCCCCCAATTTAATGGGTTAAATTTTATTTTTATAGAGAAGATTTTTACGGACGCGGTGATGCCCAATATGTATGGCTCTCAGACTTTGGAGACACTGAGCAGGCATCCTCAAACTGCTGCCCTCCAGATTTTGTAAAATTCCCACTATGCCCTGCTGATGGCTGTAGGTTGTCTGGGCATGCTGGGAGTTATAGTTTTACAACATCTGGAGGGCCGCAGTTTGAGGATGCCTGCACTAAAACTAATATTTTTTTGGGGGAAAAAATGTTTCCGTGTCTCCAAAGTCTGAGAGCCATAGTTTTTATGTTCTCTAGGGGACTGTTGGGGATTATAAAAATGTAGTACTCCATGGAAGTGTGATACTCCCTAAAGCAATCGATAACGCAGAGGCCCGGATGATCGGGGCACGTGTCGCACTGAGTGGTGGTGTCCTTCTGTATCCCGCTCCTGTGACACACTCTGCACTTTTTTTTGGGTTCGTCTCTTCTTTCCAGTATGGGGGACCACACCTGGAAAATGTTGGCCAGGGACGATCCGGGTGCCTCCAATTCCCAAGGTACTCTGGCCTGCTCTTTCCCGGTCCGAAAAGATCAGGTCCTTGAGGACTGCCTCATAGAATTGGAGGAATGTCCCTGTGCTGCCAGCGCTTCGGCATAGTACAAAAGAGTTGTACATGGCAACTTGCACCAAGTAGACCGCAACTTTTTTGTAGAAATGCACGGGTTTTGCGCATGACATTATATGGCTTGAGGAATTGATCAGAGAGATCCCATATAGCGATTGTAGTCAACGATACAATCGGGCTTGAGGACCGTTGCTGCACTACCTCGTACCCCCGTGGATTGTAGACAGTATAAGGACATCCCTCTTGTCCTTATACCTGACCAGTAAGAGGTTTCCACTGGTAAGGGCACGGGTCTCACCCCCGGAGATAGGTACCTGGAGGGGGTAGGCAGGGAGGCCGCGTTGATTTTTCTGCACGGTCCCACAAGCGAACGTGGATCTGGCGGCAAGGGACCTGAACAAGGGAATGCTAGTATAAAAGTTATCCACGTACAAATGGTAACCCTTATCTAGCAGTGGGTACATAAGGTCCCACATGAGTTTCCCGCTAACACCCAGAGTGGGGGGACATTCTGGGGGTTGAATATGGGAATCTCGCCCCTCGTACACACTAAATTTGTAAGCGTACCCTGAGGTATTCTCACAAATTTTGTATAGCTTCACGCCATACCTCGCCCGCTTAGTGGGAATCTATTGGTGGAAACTGAGTCTCCCCTTGAACACAACAAGAGACTCATCAACCGCGACCTCCCTTCCAAGTACATAGGCCTGCGCAAATTTGGCCCCGAAGTGATTGATGACTGGCCGTATCTTATACAGACGGTGATGGGCAGGATCACCTTGGGGGGGACATGCTGCATTATCTGAATAATGCAGACATTTCCGGATGGCCTCAAACCGGGAACGTGTCATGGCCATACTGTAGAGTGGGGTCTGGTAGAGGACATCCCCACTCCAGTATTGCCTGACACTGGGTTTTTGCACTAGACCCATGTGCAGCACGAGGCCCCAAAATGTCCTCATCTCGGCTGCACTGACCGGCGTCCAGCCACCGGGTCTAGCCAAAAACGATCCTGGGTGTTGAGCAACGAACTGTTGGGCGTACAGGTTTGTCTGCTCCACCATCAGATTCAGAAATGGGTTACTGAAAAAAAAAAGTGGCAGGGTGGGTCTAGGGTCTCAAAGCTGAAACAAAAAAAAAGTTTATATAAAATATTTTTTTTATTTGTTTTCCCCCTAACTTTTCCCTTCTATCCCTGCCTAACGGTGCCTCACCTTCACTGACCCTAACCTACCTGGAGGGCGATGGGTGCAGGAGGGTGATGGGTGCCGATTGGGGGGATCGCAGGAGCCTGGTGAGGACGGTGCTGCAGGGTGCGGGTGCTGAACAGGAAGAGGAGGGGAGAGAGGAGCGCTGGAAGTTTGAATCTCCCGCCTCTCTCCCCTGCACCAATCAGCACCCTGGACAGCAGGCATCAGCACCATGGCCAGAACTGCCTCTCCAAATGTTCGTACTGTGATTGGTGGTGTGTAATCACACCACCGATCACAGTCTTTTTCCGGTTCATCGGGTCATCGGAGACCCGAATAGACCGAAAACGCAGCAAACCGTAGGTCTGAATTGACCTGCGGTTTTCTGCGATCGCCGATACGGGGGGTCACATGACGTTGAGGTGTTGTGACAGGCGTTGTGACAGGATGCCGGCTGAATGATTTCGATATGGGGGTAATTGCGTTCCACCGCGGCTTGCAGGCTGAGCGTTCCACATGGGCGTCCCGCATGGGCTCTCAACATGGAGACTTTCAACATAGAGACTAGGCACTATACACTTCCACATTTTTTTATTCACAGTATATTCACTGTATGTTCATGTTTTAAGCCAGGCATGCTCAACCTGCGGCCCTCCAGTTGTTGCAAAACTACAACTCCCAGCATGCCTGAACAGCCTACAGCTATCAGCCTACAGCAGGGCATTGTGGGAATTGTAGTTTTAGAACAGCTGGAGGGCTGCAGGTTGAGCATGCCTGTTTTAAGCTATACACGCCCCCTGACCCTAATGAAAGTAATTGGGTCACAGGGGTTATTCCCACCCATGTGATTATCTTGTGAGTATTTATAACCCCACTATTTGGTGTATGCGCATGCTTGACAAAGGCTGTTTTGAGCTGAAACATTGCATCCGGATTAAATTCCATCACTTTGGACATGCTGTATCCAGTTTTTATTTTTTCTGCACCAATTGTTATGTACGCTGGATTGGGGGTATTTTTTACCACCCCCTCGGAGACGTGCACCCATCACACCGCTACTAAGGAGTGCTGTTCATCCTTGTTTTTTTGCTAGGTTCAGGAGGAGTGTCAGGGGGTTGAAATGCACAAAAGTTTCGAGACAAAGCATCAGTTTTCACATTCTTACTTCCTGGCCTGAAAGTAATAGAGAAGTTAAAACGCGTGAAGACAGTGCCCATCTGGCCTGACAAGGATTCAGGCCTTTCGCGGATTTGATAAATTTAACGTTTTTATGATCAGTAAGAACAGTGATGCAATGTTTGGCCCCCTCAAAAAAAAAATCCACTACTCAAATGCCCATTTAATGTCTAACAATTCATGATTGCCAATATCGTAATTCCTCTCAGTAGGAGAGAATTTTCGTGAAAAAAAGCACAAGGTCTAAGATTAGTGAGGTTAGAGGGTCCCTGAGAAAGAATAGCCCCCACCCCATCCTCAGTAGCATCGACCTCCACCACAAAAGGTTTCTCTTGATCCGGCTGAATCAAGACTGGGGCGTTCCCAAAAGATTTCTTGAGAGACTTAAAGGCTTCTATGGCCTCTACAGGCCAGTTAACAAGATCACATCCCTTCTTGGTTAAGTCGGTTGAGGGTCTAGCAATTACTGAAACATTTTTGATAAATTTACAATAGTAATTAGAGAACCCAAGGAAGCGCTGTAATGCTTTAAGGGAAGATGGCCTTTCCCAGTCTTGAATAGCCTGTACCTTACCAGGATCCATCTTAAACAAGTGTGGAGTAAGGATATAACTTAGATACAAAATTTCTTGTACCCCAAAAACACATTTTTCTAATTTTAAAATATTAGATTTTTTCTTAGAATTCCAAGCACTTGTTTCATATGAATAACATGGGAATGCCAAGTCGGAGAAAAAAATCTGAATATCATCAAGATATACAATCATAAATTTACCGATAAATTCTCTGAATATGTCATTCATAAAATTTTGAAACACTGCAGGAGCATTGCTGAGCCCAAAAGTCATGACAGTGTATTCAAAGTGTCCCTCCGGAGTGTTAAAAGCAGTCTTCCATTCGTCCCCTTCTTTGTTACGGATCAAATTATATGCCCCTTTCAAATCAAGTTTGGAGAACCATGATGCCCCCAGAACCTGATTGAACAGATCGGGGATCAATGGAAGAGAGTGTTGATTTTTAATGGTGATTTTGTTCAATTCACGATAATCAAAACACGGTCTGAGGTCCCCATCCTTTTTTTTTTTACAAAAAAGAACCCCGTCCCCATTTCCTTAATATACTCCCTCATAGAATTGTGCTCTGGACCAGATAAATTATATATCCGACCAGGGGCAGACACAGGAAGCAAAGAGCCCCTGTGCAAAGGATGTACCTTGCCCCCCACACTCCCCCCCCCACACTCCCCCCCCCCCCACTCAAACTACACATATAGATATAAACATATAAATGCAAAAAATATATATCTTGTTAATAAAAAGACTCCAAGGACAAATCTGTATTACACACTTTATTGCTAGTTTGTAACAGAAGTAAGGGTCCGTTCACATATAAACTTGGCGCTCTTCAGCAAACCCTCCTGTATTTAGGTGAGTGATCCCTCTGGCTCCTCTCCAGGAGAGGTCGCTAGAGCTGAAACATTAAAGTGGACCTGTCCCCATTCCTGACCTGCCTGTTTTAATAGCTTCACGCATTCCCCGTGTAATAACAATTCTGGAACATCTATTCTTATGATTCTATGTTGGGCCATTCCTTTATTATTTCTACTACAAGTTATGAATGAATTGCTAGCAGTCTGCAGTAAGGGTACAGAGGGGTGTTACCAGTTAGGGGGTGTGTCCTTGCACAGTCTGACAATGGCAGCACTGAATGGATAAAGTGAGACTGTGTAGGTACACTGGGGAATGCATGAAGCTATTAAAGTAGACATGTCAGGAGCAAGGACAGGTTCGCTTTAAAATGTGAACACCCCCTAACCAACAAAGCATTGTGCTGCTGGCTAATGATTTTTGGTGCAAATAAACAATGCTGTGGGTGAACACATAGAGCAAAAAACTATTAACCAAGGTAATAAACCAAATCAAGGGAACTGAAATTTAGTTATCAATTCAATGTAGGTTTTACAGATTGTTGATAGAAAACTTATGAGAATAAGTGCAAATGGCAAAGAGCAAACAACTTTAATAGTTTGATTCTGCCATTTGCTGGCCTGTTTGACAGTTGGTTGATCTATGTAAACTCATTTTTCTGACCTTCATTTCTGCTAATTCATGAATTACTTTTTTTAAAGGGGTTCTGCTCTTTGTTTAATCAGCTGTTGGAGAAGGCAGTGGCGCTCCAGCAGCGCCGCAGCCTTCTCACTGTTTACCACTGGCCCAGTGACGTCACGACAAGTATCACTGGCCTGGGCAGGGCTAAGCTCTGTTCACTTGAATAAAGCTTAGCCCCGTCCAGGCAAGTTGATACTAGTTGTGACGTCACTGGGCCAGCGGTAAACAGTGAGTAGGCTGCGCCGCTGCTGGAGCGCCGCTGCCTTCTCAAACAGCTAATCGCCGGGTTTTGGACCCCCGGCGATCAGAAGCTGATGATCTATCCAGAGGATAGATCATCAGTTTAAACAAAGTGCAGAACCCCTTTTAGTCAATCATCCTAGCATGTTCATTTTATATGGACAACATAGCCAGTCCACTCAGTCTGTCTTGCCCCATGGTAGACCTCAGGTAGTTTTTGATCATTTTTAGTTTGGAGAGCGAACGCTCGGCACTTGCCACAGTCACTGGCAGGGTCAAGAACAAAATGAAAGCTGTGCATACTTCAGGAAAACTTGAGGTTAGTATATTGTTTTCAACAATTAATAGCTTGCCAATTTCTTCTACAGTTGTGAGATCTGTGGTTTTAAACAAGCTCTGAAAAATTTTTTGCTGGTCAGGGAGAGCCGATGAAAAGTCATTTTTGAAATACATTACAAGTTTTTCACCATCCTTATGCAGTTCCTCATCAGATGATGATAAAAGTGAGCTTGGAAGGATTGCTTTAAATTTTTTCACAGTCTCATGAAGGCTTTGGAATCTTTGTTTTAGTTGTATTATAATTGTGTCTAAACAGGTGTTATAGATGTATATCTGGAAGTACCTCTCAGCATCATGAAGTCGCTCATCTTCACACAACTCATCATACCCTCGCTTTACATGTCTTTGTCATCTTTGTTGAAATGTAAATTCTTTGTCCCATTTTCCTGACAATTGTATTGTGCTGTTTTTGGCTCCGTCATAATCACTTCTGAACTTCTGAAGGATTTCAACTGCGTTTTGAAGTAATTGTGTTGCTTTCTCAGTATTTGTGTCTTTAGCTTGCAGACACTTTGAAATTGGCCCCACAACATCCAGAATCTTTGCTTGAAGGACAACTATCATTACAAACTCAAAAGAGCTGATGTTTTTTTTTTTTAAGCTAGAGGCATCGTTGCTGTCATTAGAATTTCTATCAGATTTTAGAATGATTTTTGTCAGTGCTTCCTGTATATCAGTGTAAGGATACCGCAGTGCTGTTATGGAATCATTCCTGGAAGACCATCTAGTTGGACACAATCTCTTCAGAGTAATGCTTTCAGCGTTGTGTCCATGATTATCGAAAAAAATGGAGAGCTGTTGATCTTATTAACAATTTTTTGCTCTATCTTTTTTTTATAATAAACCAATGATCTCATCCTGTACCCTGTAGCTCAAATATCGGACAGATCCTCTTGGCATTTCCAACAACTGCTGCAGAGTAGAGTCATACTTTGCTAGCAACTGTATAATAGACAAAAAACACCATTGTTTGTTTGGCCTATTACTTCTGTGTGACCTCTGAAAGGAAAATTACACATTGCCAGTGTCAATGTAACATTAATCACTCTGTCAAGCACTTGCCTCCAGAAGTTTGTTTGCTTTCTAATCTCTCTTTCATTTTCTTCATCTAACGTACTGTATTTGCACCACTGCATCAACATCCAAGCATGAATGTGCTGCATGGAGCTATCATGATAATGTACTGCCTGTGTTAGCTGAGACCAGTTTCTCACACCACTCACCCATGCTGAATTGTAAGCACCAGAGCTACAATCGGCAAAAAGCCAGCAAGGTTGACAGTAGGCACAGTCTAGTTTTGGAGAATAACACAACCATAAACGTTAGAGCAATACTCCAGCTTGTGTTCTCTTTGTATAAAACTTGGGGGAAAAACCACGTGCTCCCTGTTTTTTTATCTCTTAGAAATGTTATTATTGGCCTACAAGACCCCTGAGAAATTATGAATCTCTTGGTTTCACTGTTAGTAATATAGTAATATCTGATGGGAAATTAGCACGATCAGTTGGAAATTTACTTTCAATTGAAACATGGTCTTCAGCAGCTACGATCATGTCCTCCAGATATTCTCTGGAAGGTTCCTCGCTCTCTATAGTGACGGTTACACAGGGTTCATTATTTGAAGCTGTCTCTGAACATTCTTTGTTTTTTGAAGCCGTGTGAGAAGCCTCCTCACATGTAACTTCAGCATTTAAATTTGGAGACTTTTCATTCTCACCACCTTGGACGCTTGCTTGTGCACTACTGTCATCTTCTATAAGGCTAACCCGGCCACTGACATCAGAAATGCTGCTACAGGGGGCTGGTATCTCACTGTGTTCTTTCTCAGCTTGTTTTAGAAATGAGCAAATTTTTGGTATTTTAGCTGTCTGTG
This sequence comes from Bufo gargarizans, assembly GCF_014858855.1. Lineage (NCBI taxonomy): Eukaryota > Metazoa > Chordata > Amphibia > Anura > Bufonidae > Bufo > Bufo gargarizans. The sequence continues at coordinate 607,391,059 of NC_058082.1, forward strand.
CTAACTCTTCCTTTCTTTGTCTTGCTTTTGAGCACCACTTTTTGGTTTTGGGCCAGGTGCCATTCTGAAAAGTAATCATTTATGCTTACTACAGAATGTTACCAGTGTGACTTATTTAACATATATAATATTATTAAAATTAATAAATAATCATATAAAAACTACTTTTTTGTGATACTGTTGTACTGGGAAAGGCTCAAAGGGTGCCACATGCTGTTGAATATCAACCAACACCACAGGTAGGTGTCAGATACATTTATGGGACAGCACTGTGGCTCAGTGGTTAGCACTAGTGCCTCAAAGTGCTGAGTTTGAATCTGACCATGGGCAAGATCCGGCATGAAACATAATGTAAGTCAATGGTGCTGGATCCGTTTTCTCAGACACAAAAGAGAACACATTGACTTACAATGGTTTTAGTGCCGAATCCGTCTTGGCTTAGAGATACAACCGGATCCGTTCAGAACGGATGCAGCCGGGTATATTATCATGACGGAAGTGTTTTTGCTGATCCCTGCTGGGTCTAGCAAAACGCTGATGTGCAAGTAGCCATAGACTGGCCAGGGAAGATGATGGGTCCTCATCTGCCGCACATTGAAAAGACCTGGAAGTTCATAGGTCAACACAGTGTGTAGTGGGTGCCCACGGTTAGTGTAGCCCAGATACCATTCTCTTACATAGGAGCTGAGAACTTCCAGTTTTATCAATGTGCAGTAGATGGACAGACAGAACAGAATGTTATTAGTAGAACTGCAAGTAACAGCACACTGCTAATCAATTGCACAAAGATAAAAGCAGACACTGAATATAAAATAAACTGCTTGGTGTCTATACTCACTGTTAGAAAAAACTCAAGCTCTTTGCACATATTATTGATCAAAAATATGTCGGGCCCATCTACCGATCGATAAGGTGGCTTCCATCAGACTGGGCCTACTCTAACACATGCCTCTCCTCTCCAGCTGATTTTGAGACATAGACTCCCACTGATATACTGTAGATGAACTACCCAACAGATTGATCACTAGTATGTCATATGGAAATACCCCTTGAATTAAAAGAACAATAAGCAATGTTATCACTCACTGGTCTGTAATCACTGTCTGTATTCCAGAGGGGCAGAGAGGGCTTGATCAATGGTCTGCAAATAAAAGGAAAAGAGTGCATAGTTTGTAAAAGAGATGCATGTTGTAATTATTATGCAGTCTGTACCTTGTCGCTTGGTAGCCCCAGCTCTATGAAATGATAGCAAAGGGTGCTGACACAAATTCATAGTGAACTTAACATAGAGGAGAAGTAACCTGTGTTTAGTAATTTAATAGTGGTATTTGTTGCAGATTGTATGCTGACTTTTAACAGATCTCACTTTTCTATTGAAAAGGGTGAGATCCACACTTTTTTTTTTTTCAAAATCTGCACGGCAAGTCAATTTCTGCACAGAAGAAAATATGCAAAGTGTTCATGAAATTTGTCTGATCTGACATGCTTTGCTGGTACTGAAGTGCGCTGCGTTTTCTCCCCACACAATTCAGTATGGAAAAAATGCACATATTCCACAACATGTCCATGCAGCCTAATAGACAAATAATACTGCCAAGACCATGGACACTTATTATTACCACCTCATAGCGACTGAATACTACACCAGACTGATACTGGGGCTCTCTTTCCCCCAATCTGAGGAAGTGTCCATTCCGTTCCATTAATTCCCTATAGGACTGCCAGAGATAGCCTAGTGCAGCGTTTGACTGCAATCCCATAGAGAATGACTGGAGTGACAGAGCACACGCCACCAGATTGAGCAAACAGGACCCACATTCTTGGGATCAGTGGGATTCACAGCAGTCAGAACCCCACTGATCAGTTACTTATGCCCTATCCTGTGAATAACTTCCAAATTTGGCACAATCCCTTGAACTCATTCCCAATCTACATTTAGGGGCCATGGTAACCATACCGTACCACACCATATATTGATGAAATATTATAAAAGCCACACTAATAACTCACACACCCCTATCAGAGGCTCAGGCACCCATATCAGTTGCTCAGAGCCCCCCATATCACCAAATCAGTTGCTCAGACCCCCCACATATTAGTTGCTCAGACCCCCCCAATATCAGATGCTCAGCCCCCCCCCCCCCCCCAATATCAGATACCCATTCAGGCCCCCATATGTCAGTTGCTCAGCCCCCCCATATGCTCATTAAGCCCCCCAAATGTAACTTGCTCAGTCAGGACCCCCAGAGTCAGGCACCCCCATATGCTCATTCAGGCCCCCCATGATGTGACAGACCCCCAGGGCCCCATCAGACCTCAGATCAGACTAAAAAAAATAATTAAAACTTATCTCTCCTGCTCCGCTGCTCTCCCTGTCCTGATGTGAGTGCCTGCCCTGTCTCCAACAGCCCACGCTGTACAGGTCATAGTACTCGCTGTACGCAGTCAGGCTGGAGGAGACCAGGGAGGAAGCGGAGCCGTAGGGGTGAGTAAGCGCCGATCTCTTGCATACTAGTGAGCGCTTCTGGAGCATATGCTGGTAAATCTGGCTGGTCAGGGAACTGGAGACATGGCACCTAGACTACTGGGCATGCAAACTGGATTTGTGGCCGCAACTGGCAGAGTTTTGGCCTGGAAAAGCTGTCCTGTCCGGTCAGTAGTGTGGCATCAGAGCAGGTGTTTAGTGCCCCAAGAAGAACTCGCCTGTCCACCCAAAATGTGAAGAGACTGACCTTTGTCAAGATGAATCAGGTGTGGATCAGCCAGGATTTCCACCCACCAATTCATGATGCATCAGACTAGATCATCCATGGTGTCACACCAACACTTTGACAAAAGAGACCGGTTTCTTCTGGCTACCTGCCTCAGCTACTATTCTGCCACCTGCCTGATGCCACACATCTGATGCCAAGTGCTCCTTCTTTCACCCTCCATTTTCAGCTAGTACTGGTATTGCCACCCACCTCCCCACTCTGTCACTGGATCACTCTGTGGTCTCCTGATGCTGCTCCACACTATGTTACCATGCCACTCTGTGGTCTCCTGATGCTGCTGCCACCAACACACTATTTCACCCTGCCACTCTGTGGTCTCCTGATGCTACCGACACCTCCACACTATGTCACATTGCCACTCTGTGTTCTACTGATGCTGCTGCCAACTCCACACTATGTCATCTTGCCACTCTGTGGTCTCCTGATGCTGCTGCTACCTCAACACTATGGACTTGACACTCTGTAGCCTCCAAATGCTGCTGCTGCCACATCCACACTCTGTCATTGTGCCACTCTTTGGTCTCCTCATGCTGCTGCTCCTGCCACCTCCACACTGTCATTACCCTGTGGCCTCCTCCTGATGATGCTGCTGATGCCACCTCCACACTCTGTAATTGTGCCAACCTGTGGCCTGCTCTTGATGCTGCTGCCACCTCCACACTCTGTCAATGTTCCACTCTGTGGCCTCATGCTACTGCTGCCACCTCCACATTGTCACTGTGCCACTCTGTGGCCTCCTCCTGATGCTGCTTCCACCTCTAGACTCTGTCATTGGCCCACTCCGTGTTCTCCTCATGCTGCTTCCACCTCACCACTATGTCATAGGGCCACTCTGTGGACTTCTCATGCTGTTCCCACCTTCCCCACTTCATGACTGGGCCAGTATTTTGCTTTTCGGCCTGGCTGACATCATAATTTTTTTTACCCTTCTTCAACAGCTGTAAGATCTGCATGACATGGTCCCTATTTGGCATCAGAATTGTCTTATGATTTCTGTAGACATCTATGTGGAATCAGCTGACATAAAAGAAGTGCTCTTCTTCTTAACGCTAACATTGACCTGTAAGGCTGAGTTCACACTAGTTATTTGGTCAATTTTCTTCCCCGAACTGCCCAAATAAGTGAAGTGTGCAGTGATTCTAAGGGCGATGTCTGTCATCTACATGTCATACTGACTCACAGTATTGTTTAACTACCACAACAGACTCCCTATGCATGTTACTGCCAGGCACATTGTTCTACACCACTATAAAGGCTCCCTGCAGCCAGGAAATAACCTTTTTTAATGCAATTCACTACGAATAAACTCATATTGAACCATATTTCTTCTAAAACATATTCAGGATATATAATTGGCAGCCTTTTAGTTATAAGATTGGACAAGAGCCAGATTATCAAGTATCTTGAAATATTGGCTAGACTTCCAAAGAAATGTAAAATTCACTTATGAGAAGAGAACCTTTTGGAAGAGAGACCAAAATATAATATTATGGGGTAATGTCGATTTTTCACAAGTCTGGCTTCTTTTACTCCTGGAAATCACATGTATGGATGACTGGATCCACCAGAGTTAGAGCTATTATAATATAGAGTAGACCCCTATTTTGGCTTTCAGAGATGGTTCAGAATTAAGGGCCCTCCTTCTATTATGTCCATATGCCCTAAAAAGGACAAATAGAGATTTTATTGTAGGGCAGCTCAAATTTTTTTATTAAAACTTAAAGGGGTTGTCTCACTTCAGCAAATGGCATTTATCATGTGGAGAAAGTTAATGCAAAGCACTTATTAATGTATTATGATTCTCCATATGCAGCACGCCAGACCTGCAGGGTATTAGCGACAGTGAGGTCACGGCATGGGCAATCGAGGGTTACTCACTTTTCTGAGGAGAACCCTGGGCAGGCATGCAACAGTGAAGGAGAGGTAGACACTAGTTCCTCTGGGGCACACTCTGATTGTAGGGACTTGGCCTGATGGTGTGTGAGGTGCCCTGGATATTGCAGGTATTTTGAGTGCCTTAGGTAAGGTCCCTTTAAGGATCGTGACGCTAGTGCCTGTAACGGTGGCACACCGGTTTGCAGGAGGATTAATGAGTACACAGTTGGTAAACCAAATGTTGCTTTACTTGGTGAAACAGTCCAACTTTTTACAATCAATTGCAGTAGTGTATAATGCAGTCCTTTACAGTACAAAATGCACAGCAGGCTTACTTCACAGCAGGTTTCAATCTTGCAATATACTTGGAGGGTAAACAGTTAATGCTTTGCAGTACAATGCTGCTCTATCCCCACAGCTATGCTAGCTGGCTGGATCCTAAGGCCCGGATGCCTAAGTGCTGGCTTAAATCCTTGGTATAAAATCCTTCCTCCAGTATTGGCACTTGCTTAAGGTTACAATACCTTCTTTCCTAGCTGTCTTCACTGCTGGATTGGAAAGGTGACTGCAGGTTTCTCCCAGGAAGTGCTGTCCTACTACTGGGGTGTCTCAACTGAGCTATCCTTAGCCTCAGGAGCTTCAGGCTGACTAGGTGACTCCTCTAGTCCCCTGGAATACACTGCCTCTCCCCTGTCTGGGCCGTCCTATATATAACTAGGGCTCTCTAGCTCCCTCTAACGCCTGGGAGGCTAAACTGCACCCTGACAGGCCTGACACCCAGTTAACACAGGAAATGCATACACATAACAGTAAGGCAGTAAACACATTAACCCCTTTGTGTAGTGCCAACCTTTACCTAGTGGGACACTACATACCCCCACGCTATGACGTTGCCTGTCCTCGGCGCAACATGGAGGGCCCGCCCATCTGGAAGCGGCAACCTGAAAGACAAATGAGAACATGCATATACAGCAATCACCACAATGACAATATAAACAATGACAAACGGTGTCACTGAGAGGAGTGGTGAAAAGGGGAGTCGTTCTCTTCTTTCAGGACAATGTAAGGGAACAGGGGCGCTGACCTGGTGCAGCGTATCAATAACCAAGATAGTCCATTATAAACTTTAACTGTAAACAGTCCATAAGAATGCAAACAAACAAAAGTCCTGGGAGGCTCAAAGGATATCATGAGTCCGTACCCTGGCTTGCAAAAGGGTTAAACAGGGGTTTCCCGTGAGGGGCTACCTGGGCCCATAATGTAGTCTCCAAACCTCACAGGTTGGTGCCCCCTGGTAGAACGGGTGGACCTCCTTACTGGCAGGGGTTCTTCCTGCCTGGATTCAGGAAGGTGAGAGGAGCCCACCGCCTCTGGAGCTACTTTTGGAGCTCTCTGGGGTAAGGTGTCCTGAGGCTGAAGGCTAACAGGAACGGGACCAGGAACCATTAAATTCAACCAGGGCGTGAGGAACCAGTGGAGCGGCTCTTTGTCATGGATTAAGTTCTCCTCAGCCTGCATAGGGTCCATAGGTGGAGTCGGCAACTCCTCTTCAGAAGGCTCAGGCTCCATATCCTCTGCCGCTGGTTCTCCTTCTATACAAGGTTTGAGGCGGTTCTTGTGGACGACTTGGGAACCTTTTCCTTCTCTGGAGACTTGATAAATGTGTGCTGCAGCATTGGGGATGGCAGTAATAATATAGGGAATCCTTTCCCATTTGCTGTCCAATTTGCTGGTCCGGTGATTGTTTTTCAACCACACCTTGTCTCCAAGAGCCAGGGGTTCTGCATGGGCAGCCTGGTCATAGTCTTTTTGCTGCCTTTCTCGCACATTCTCCATGCGTTCCTGGACGATCTCCTTAGCATTGCGGAGACGTCTTTGGTGTTCCACTACCCAATCCGTCCTTGGCAGTGGGCTGATCACATCCGGTACTTGTACACCCAGGGAGTGATCCGCAGGCAATCTCCCTTGTCGGCCAAACATCAAATAGAACGGGGTGTAACCGGTGGAACAATGGATGGTGTTGTTGTAAGTGTACATGAGCTGCAGCAACAGAGTGGGCCAATCACCCCTCGTCTCGGGGGGTACTGCTCTCAACATTTTAATGAGAGTCTTATTCATTTTTTCACAGAGTCCGTTACCTTGCGGATGATAGGCGGTGGTCCGGACTTTCTGGCAGTTATGCAGCAGGCACATCCCATGGAACAGCTGCGACTCAAACGCAGACCCTTGGTCGGTGAGGATCCTTTCTGGGCAGCCGTAGGGCAGTAGAAAATGCTTCCAGAATGCCTCCGCTGTAGTCTTAGCTGTCAGGTCTTTCACAGGCACTGCTACGACAAACTTGGTGAAGTGATCAATAATAGTCATGGCATAAGTATACCCTGAGCAACTCGGCTCCAACTTCACATGGTCAATAGCAACAAGTTCTAAAGGAGTTTTACTTACAATAGGATGGAGAGGCACCCTCTGGTCATGGCGTTCAGTTCGCCCCACAGCACAGGCAGTGCATTCTCTGCACCATTTCTCAATATCTTCTCTCATCCCAATCCAATAGAATCTTCTGCGAATGGTGGCCTCAGTCTTCTGCATACCGAAGTGTCCGGACTGGTTGTGATACATATCCAGCACCAGGCTGGCATCCCGACGTGGTAGAAGAATTTGATACACTCTATCACAGGACACTGGATCCAGACTCTTTCTGAGCAACAGGCCTCTTTGAAGCAATAGTTGGTGGCAATGTCTCCACAGTCTCGCTAGTTCTGGGTCTGCACTCTTCCTGCGGATTCTCTCAGGGATTTTCCCACTGGTAAGGAAGTCAAGCAGCTCACCGAGGACTCTACTTTCGGACTGGAGCTTATTCCATCTTTCTTGATCGCCTCTGGACTCAGGACCATCTGATGAGGGAGGATCAGCAGCAGGGAGATCTTCAGTACGGATATTATCCTGCTGGGCAAATTTATTGTAGAACGTTGGCATTTCCACTTCTTCCCAGGCATCTTTTAGTTCATCTGGGGCCTCTGTAGTGGGAAGCCGCGACAGAGCATCAGCGTTATCATTGGAGCGACCTGCCCGGTATTTCACAGTAAAGTCATAGTTGGCAAGGCGGGAGGCCCATCTTTGCTCCAGTGCCCCTAATTTGGCTGTATTCAGATGCGCCAGGGGATTATTGTCCGTGAAGGCAACAAATGGTGTGGCAGCGAGATAGTCTTTAAACTTTTCGGTCACAGCCCACACTAAGGCAAGAAACTCCAGCTTGAAAGAACTGTAATTCTGGTCGTTCTTTTCAGCGCCCTTCATGGATCTGCTGGCGTAGGCAATTACCCTTTCTTTGTTATCTTGCACTTGAGCCAACACGGCCCCCAGGCCTCTTTTACTGGCATCTGTGTAGAGGTGGAATGGCTTCTGATAATCTGGGTAACCCAGAACAGGGGGTTCAGTCAACTTCTTCTTTAGGAGTTGAAAGGCAATTCCCCGTTCTTTGTTCCATTCAACAGGAATAGGAGTTTTTGGGCTCTTCTTTAGATGCCCCCTCAGGAGTTCCTGGATGGGATCCGCAATTTGTGCGAAATGCGGGATGAAACGCCTGTAATACCCTGCAAAACTGAGAAAGCTTCTCACCTCTTTCACGGTCGTAGGAGTAGGCCATATGCGGACAGCAGCAAGTTTATCAGGATCAGGCTGTACTCCTTCGGCACTGACAACGTGCCCGAGGTATTTGACCGCTGGTTTAAGCAGGTGGCACTTGGATGGCTTGATTTTGAGGCCATATTTAGTAAGAACTTGAAACACCTCACCCAGGTGCTTTAAATGGTCCTCATATGTCTTGGAGTATATAATGACGGCATCCAGGTATAATAGTACAGTCTCAAAATTCCTATGGCCTAAACAACGTTCCATCAGCCTCTGGAACGTTCCTGGAGCGTTACACAGTCCAAACGGCATATAATTGAATTCAAACAGGCCCATAGGTGTAGTGAAAGCAGTCTTTTCTCGATCTTCTGGGGCCATGGGTACTTGCCAGTACCCACTGGTTAAGTCCAAGGTGGAGAAATAGGCTGATGACCCCAGGGCAGTCAAGGACTCTTCAATGCGTGGCAATGGATATGCATCTTTGTGAGTGATTTGATTAATTTTTCTGTAATCCACGCAGAACCTTATGCTGCCATCTTTTTTTCGGACAAGAACTAGGGGCGCAGCGAGGGACTATGACTGTCCCGGATTATATTTGAGTCTTTTATCTCTTGTATCATCTCTTTCACAGACTGATAGGTAGTAGGTGGTATGGGTCTGTATCTCTCCTTAATAGGAGGATGAGAGACAGTGGGTATGGTGTGTTTGATTACACTGACCTCTCCATAGTCCGTGGAGTGTTTGCTGAAAGCCTGGTGGTGCTCCTTCACCAGATTCAGGACTCCCTCTATTTGCTCCTTTGGGGTGGATTCGTTCCCCACATGTAGTTCTTCCCACCAGGATGTCGTAGGGTGGCTGCTGCTCTGTGTGGTCTGGAACGCCTCCGTGACAGGCAGACGGATCACATCCTGGAAAGACACTTGGAAAAGCTGAGCAACGGGGCAATGCTTAAGGAGAGTAACGGGGTGATCACCAAAGTTAATTAAACGGATAGGCACTTTACCTTGAGACACGGTCACTAGGCTCTTGGCTGTCCGTATGAAGGGATGATTCTCAATGGGAATAGGTTCCACTAGGGCTTGATAGTCCTGGCCCTGGATCCCTAACACAGCACGGCACAACAGGATGATCTGGGAATTTGGAGGCAGTATTACCGGCCGGTTATCCCGGATCCGGACAGTACAAATTTCTCCTCTTTTGTTGGCGAACCTTTGTTGAGCACACAGCACGCTGATAGTCTTTTGAATGACTCTTCTGGAAGCAGGCGAGGCTGAAGATATAGTTTGATTCAGGGCGTCAAGCACTTCGGAGTAACAATTTTTAAGAACATTAGTCTCTAAGATCACAGGGTGTCCTCCTTTATCTCCTGCTTGTACCACAATCACGCCTTGCTGTGGCAGGGTGGCTTCTCCCACCTGAAGGGTAGGTTCCCAATATCCATGGACTTTCACTGGCTTACCGTTGCTGGCAATGATATCTAGCCAGGACTCTGGTGGCTGGGTGAGGAGACTTGGATCCCAGAACTTGTCAAAGGCAGGTCGTTGAATAGTGGTGACCTGTGACCCAGTATCCAGCAGGGCTTCAAAGGGTATCCCGTTGATACATATTTTAATTTTTGGACGGGATCCTACATATTTAGGCATCCAGCTTGGATCCTTTGGACCTACTGTTCTACCTCCCGAGGGGCGGTCCTCTGCCTCAGGGGTTGCCCGTTGTAACTGCCAGCACATTGATTCAGTAGGTCCATATTTCTTACAATGGTGGCAGATAGGCTGCTTTCTACTTCTGGACCGGTAACTCTGTCGCTCATCAGGTTCTTTTGGATATACATCCCTATAGGTCGGTGGGAGTCTTGGAGGAAAAGGGCCTTCATCTTCCAGTAACAGTGGTCTCTCCCACTCCTCTATTTTCTTACACACCTTCTCTAAGCTTAGAGTAAGATGGTTCACTTGCTCCATTAATGCTGCCACTACATCTGTGACTGGAGCCTGGGTGGCCTGACTGACTCCTGCAGGCCCCACATTAACAGTCTTTGGCTGACAAGCCTGAGGTTCAGGGAAGGCTGCTGGCCCTGCGGCAGGGTTCTGGCCTAGTATACTTATGGCCAATTCCTCAAAATCCAAAAATGTACAGTGAGGGTGTTGAGCTGACAACATCCATAGCTGGCCCTTTAAATGCTCAGTACTTATGCCCGCAATGAACTGCTCTCTAAGAGTCCGGTCCTGGTCCTCAGCTTCTTTGGGATCCACTTGGACTACAGCTCTCAGCGTCTCTTGTAAGGACAGGGCAAAATCGCGGAGCGACTCTCCAGGCTGCTGCTTTCTGCTGAAGAAACGCATTTTAACTTCTGACACCGTTCTGGCCTCAAATGTGGTGCCCAAGCGATCAAAGATCTGTTCCAGGCTACTCTTCTCAGAACGGTGCCATGACATGACTTCCCTGCGGGCGGCCCCTTCTAACTGAGCTAGGAGGATCTCCATTTGTTGTTCGGCAGATATGGGATAAAGCCGGAAAAAGGCCAGTATCTGATCCCTAAAGTCCTTTAACTTGTGGGCTTCCCCTTAATAACGTGGGAACCAGGGGGCCCCAAAATAATACGGCATGGTTAGTGGCATCAGGGGCCCTAGGGTCGGCTGTGGGTACTTCAGAAGGCATGACTGGGGCCGCCTGCCCGATTTCCTCAGGTGCGGACATGGCGTTAATATGTGGGTATGGCCCTTCCAGACAGGGCGGCGTTCTTCCTCCTTGTTGGCTGGGCGATGACTCCGCCTGGTTCTTTTCGCGCAAAAGTCCTCTTTTTCGCGCCAAACGGTTCCACAAAGCGCACTTGTAATCCAATTCAGGTTAAGTGGGCAAAATCGCTGTCGATTCACTGACAGCAAGCGGTGGCTTAAATAAGCAGCAAACAGTCCAGACAATACAATCTTCACACCGCAAATTATTACAGTTCTCTTTGGCCCAGCAATTTTCAATAAAGCAATTAGGGCTTAGTCACTTTAAGGCAAATAACAGCACACAGTTTTTGTATCCGCAATGGCGCAGGAATGATCGTATCCTGTTCGTGACGCCAATTTATGCAGCACGCCAGACCTGCAGGGTATTAGCGACAGTGAGGTCACAGTATGGGCAATCGAGGGTTACTCACTTTTCTGAGGAGAACCCTGGGCAGGCATGCAACAGTGAAGGAGAGGTAGACACTAGTTCCTCTGGGGCAAACTCTGATTGTAGAGACCTGGCCTGATGGTGTGTGAGGTGCCCTTTATATTGCAGGTATTTTGAGTGCCTTAGGTAAGGTCCCTTTAAGAATCGTGACGCTAGTGCCTGTAACGGTGGCACACCGGTTTGTAGGAGGATTAATGAGTACACAGTTGGTAAACCAAACGTTGCTTTACTTGGTGAAACAATCCAAGTTTTTACAATCAATTGCAGTGGTGTATAATGCAGTCCTTTATAGTACAAATGCACAGCAGGCTTACTTCACAGCAGGTTTCAATCTTGCAAGATACTTGGAGGGTAAACAGTTAATGCTTTGCAGTACAATGCTGCTCTATCCCCACAGCTATTCTAGCTGGCTGGATCCCAAGGCCCGGATGCCTAAGTGCTGGCTTAAATCCTTGGTATAAAATCCTTCCTCCAGTATTGGCACTTGTTTAAGGTTACAATACCTTCTTTCCTAGCTGTCTTCACTGCTGGATTGGAAAGGTGACTGCAGGTTTCTCCCAGGAGGTGCTGTTCTACTACTGGGGTGTCTCAACTGAGCTATCCTTAGCCTCAGGAGCTTCAGGCTGACTAGGTGACTCCTCTAGTCCCCTGGAATACACTGCCTCTCCCCTGTCTGGGCCGTCCTATATATAACTAGGGCTCTCTAGCTCCCTCTAACGCCTGGGAGGCTAAACTGCACCCTGACAGGCCTGACACCCAGTTAACACAGGAAATGCATACACATAACAGTAAGGCAGTAAACACATTAACCCCTTTGTGTAGTGCCCACCTTTACCTAGTGGGACACTACACATATTGCTTCCTTTGCTGGCTTGATTCATTTTCCCATCACATTATACACTGTTTGCATCTAGGGGTTACGAGCACCTTGTAATCCAGCAGTGGTGGCCGTGCTTGCACACTATAGGAAACAGCACTGCCCTATGTGCTCTCCTATGGCCCCACCCACTATATAAACCAATGCTTTTTCTTCTAGTGTGCAAGCACGACCACCACTGCTGGATTGCAGGGTGGTAGTAACCCCTACATACGAACAGTGTATTATGTGATGTAAAAATGAATCATGCCAACAAAGGAGGCAATATGGACAATCACAATACATTAGTAAGTGCCTTGTATTAACTTTTTCTACATGATAAATGTCATTTGCTGAAGTGAGACAACCCCTTTAATTTCATATCAGGAATTTGCAAATTCACAATAGGAATACGGTTTATATTGCAAGTTTACCTCCATATTATATCATGACTTTCGGTCTGAAAATATATAGAACCCCATTTTTATTTTCCTTTTACAGTATGTTATTTATTTTTGTAATAATGAGTGCATGCCATAGACTAGTTAGACAGCGATAACATCAAAACCCCCTACTTAGTTGTGCAGGTCCCCCTCTGACACTTGGATGAATGGACTTCATGGCGACGGTAGACAGAGCACTTTTTGTTCCTCTTAGACAACTGATGCAAGGCTAATAGTGTACACCAGTCAAAGATAATCAAGTAGCCCTCTTTTAATAAACCTTTCACATGCCCAGCGCAACATGTAAAGGGAAAAACAATCGTTATTATGATTGTTCATCCCTCATTTACTTAGCATTTTGTCGACACCACATCCTTTACCTACACACGGTGATGGGTTGCCGAGAAATCATGATTTTAGGTGATGCTCAAAGATGGAATTACCGAATAGGAAAAATGAGCAATTTGATCATTTATTAGATGATCCGCAGTAGCCTTACACTGGACAATTACTTAAAAAAATGTTTATTGACAATAAGTGGCATGATCGTCGGTTAGTGTAAAGGGGTCCTTAAGGGCACCTTTAAACTGGCTGGCAATTGGAGCAATAATTGGGAAGGAGCATTCCTAGGAACACTTGTTTCCGATAATTGCCCTGTGAAAAGGTACCGCCGATCACATAATGACCGAGCAAATGCTTGTTCATTGGGTGACATCCTTGCTGGTGCAGACTGCTAAATCCCCCTTTACATGAGCCGACACAGCAAGCAATAACAAATTTGTTTATAATTGCAGGCTCATCAGAGGAGGTGAGAGCTACATTTACATTCAGCAATCGTTTCCACTTTATGGGGACGGGCATTTACTACTGTGATCCCCAGAGAGAATTATTGTTTCTGGCCAGCAGATCTCTGTTTAGACAGCATGATCAACTGCCTAGTAGTAATAATTTAGGTGTCTGCACCACTGATGCTCGTTCAATTATAGGGAGCGAGCATTCCTAGGAATTTTCCTTGGTGACCCTGCCTTGAATGTTAGCTTCTATAAAGGAGCATTAAAATGATTTCTAAATGGTTTTCTGCTGGCCAGAGCAATGATCCTCTATGAGGTAAAGTGACTGCAGTAGTGATCGCTCAACCCCTGATGACGGAGGTGAATGTTGCATGTAAATGCCCCTCTCATCTCCTCTGACAAGCAGGCAATTATCAAGAATGAACGGTTCTTTCCCAATAATTGCATGCTGTGTTGGCCCATGTAAAGAGGCCTTTTTATTGTCTATACTATGCTATGTAAAGTGACATGACCAGTATGCTTAATCATGAGATAGGCATGGCCAGAGTCATAATGTCTAGCCCAGGGATGGACAAACTGCAGCTCTCCAGCTGTTGTAAAACTACAACTCCCAGTATGCCCAGTCTGCTTATAGCTATCAGCCAACAGCAGGGCATGATGGTATTTGTACCTTTACAACAGCTGGAGAGCCGTAGTTTGCCCATCCCTGGTCTAGCTTAACCCTCTCTGGAGCTTATGGTGTAGGCCAGTGCTGTCGAACCTTTTAGAGACCTAATGCCCAAACTGCAACCCAGAACCCACTTATTTATCGCAAAGTGCCAACACGACAATTTAATCTGAATACTACAGTCCAATATTGTATATCTTACATGTAGTTTACAATTTAGCTACAGTATAATAACCTGCCTACATTCAATGCGCTGCCTGTGCCATTCATAGCGTGCCCTGCGCCAGTGAATGGCGGCAAGAGTCTAAGGTTTATTGGTACAGCATCTCTACAGAATCTCTAACTCTTACCTTCATTCTGATATATTACTTTTTTTTATTTTTATCATATTATCCATTGCCCTCTTCCATTCCAACAACAATGGTGTTTCTGTTGCTTTCCATATTTTTTATTTATTATTTTCTGTCTGGCTTGAAAATATATCTTATATATTGTTTGTCTCTTATTACTTTGTAAATCTAAATGTTTCCTAGCCCCCAATACACATATTATTGGGTATCTATACAACAGCACTCCATAGATCTTATTAATCAATATTAATACTTCTGATCAGTATCTACAGTCGTGGCCAAAAGTTTTGAGAATTACATAAATATTGGAAATTGGAAAAGTTGCTGCTTAAGTTTTTATAATAGCAATTTGCATATACTCCAGAATGTTATGAAGAGTGATCAGATGAATTACATAGTCCTTCTTTGCCATGAAAATTAACTTAATCCCCCAAAAAACTTTCCACTGCATTTCATTGCTGTCATTAAAGGACCTGCTGAGATCATTTCATTAATCGTCTTGTTAACTCAGGTGAGTATGTTGACGAGCACAAGGCTGGAGATCATTATGTCAGGCTGATTGGGTTAAAATGGCAGACTTGACCTGTTAAAAGGAGGGTGATGCTTGAAATCATTGTTCTTCCATTGTTAACCATGGTGACCTGCAAAGAAAAGCGTGCAGCCATCATTGCGTTGCATAAAAATGGCTTCACAGGCAAGGATATTGTGGCTACTAAGATTGCACCTCAATCAACAATTTATAGGATCATCAAGAACTTCAAGGAAAGAGGTTCAATTCTTGTTAAGAAGGCTTCAGGGCGTCCAAGAAAGTCCAGCAAGCACCAGGATTGTCTCCTAAAGAGGATTCAGCTGCGGGATCGGAGTGCCACCAGTGCAGAGCTTGCTCAGGAATGGCAGCAGGCAGGTGTGAGCGCATCTGCATGCACAGTGAGGCGAAGACTTTTGGAAGATGGCCTGGTGTCAAGAAGGGCAGCAAAGAAGCCACTTCTCTCCAAAAAAAACATCCGGGACAGATTGATCTTCTGCATAAAATATGGTGAATGCACTGCTGAGGACTGGGGCAAAGTCATATTCTCCGATGAAGCCTCTTTACGATTGTTTGGGGCATCAGGAAAAAGGTTTGTCCGGAGAAGAAAAGGTGAGCACTACCATCAGTCCTGTGTCATGCCAACAGTAAAGCATCCTGAGACCATTCATGTGTGGGGTTGCTTCTCATCCAAGGGAGTGGGCTCACTCACAATTTTGCCCAAAAACACAGCCATGAATAAAGAATGGTACCAAAACACCCTCCAACAGCAACTTCTTTCAACAATCCAACAACAGTTTGGTGAAGAACAATGCATTTTCCAGCACGATGGAGCACCGTGCCATAAGGCAAAAGTGATAACTAAGTGGCTCGGGGACCAAAACATTGACATTTTGGGTCCATGGCCTGGAAACTCCCCAGATCTTAATCCCATTGAGAACTTGAGGTCAATGCTCAAGAGGCAGGTGGACAAACAAAAACCCACTAATTCTGACAAACTGCAAGAAGTGATTATGAAACAATAGGCTGCTATCAGTCAGGAATTGGCCCAGAAGTTGATTGAGAGCATGCCCAGTCGAATTGCAGAGGTCCTGAATAAGAAGGGCCAACAATGCAAATGCTGACTCTTTGCATAAATGTCATGTAATTGTCGATAAAAGCCTTTGAAACGTATGAAGTGCCTGTAATTATATTTCACTACATCACAGAAACAACTGAAACAAAGATCTAAAAGCAGTTTAGCAGCAAACTTTGTGAAAACTAATATTTGTGTCATTCTCAAAACTTTTGGCCACAACTGTACATAGTTTCTGCATTTTCATAATAAATGTATGAAGACTGCATGATCCTCTCTACACCTAGGGAATTCATCTGTCTCTCAGCCCCATTTTTTTAAGAGTACAGGTGAACAATATACTCCTTACTATATCCCCCCTACCTCGTCCGTCATTACCCCAACATACCTTTCTCATTTTGCTTTAGAGATCAATGTTATACTAGATTGACTTGCTTTCAATACCTTATACATCCTAGACACAGATCTCTTCAATTTACTATCTGCTATAAATTCCTTCATTCCTTCTGAGGGAGCTTTTTTATAACTGACTGGGGAAGGCAATGAACATATTGCACTCCTCAGTTGCAGGTATTTATAAAAAATCCCTCTGTTAAATCCCATATTATCCCATATCAAAATCCTTCAATATTTCTCCATCAAAAATGTGATGTCAACACAGACATTGAACATCAAGGACACCATAAACTACCATCAGACAGGAGTACTAGCTATAGGGAGTCCTCTGAAGGAGCACAGAGGGCCCTTCCTTCACTGAGGACTTCCTTTTCTAGCTACTCCCAGCATGCATTCTGCACATAATAATGTGACTACTGAGAGATAGCAGCCTCCAGGCTATAACTAGTCCAGTACCTTTATGGGGGAGTGTGGCCCAGTAGTCCTTCCGACTCTAGCCGTGCAACTCTCGCTCCAGCAGGCGTTGCTGGGTCCCCAAAACTTCGGGCTATCTCACGACCCTGTGGCCTCTCAGCCTACCCGGCTGAGACCACTCAGATCCTCCAGAGGTATTTGCTCTAGGATCACACTCTCTTTCTGACTGACATTCTAGCTGTTTTATTCCAGCCTGATTAGAGCAGGCTTCACCTGGGGACCCCTTCCTGCTAGGGAAAAATTTGCCCTGGAATGGGGGTGGATTGGGAGGTCTCACTACTAAACCTACCATCACAATCCAAATAAAATCCAGCCCTGAATAAGTAAAGAAAATAGCTCCAGCAACTATATT